>NC_138244.1:5417078-5499578 GCF_964197995.2 Scardinius erythrophthalmus
CACTGACCAGCGCTGACAGGCGGTCCGTCCACGGGACGCTCTCGAACTGACCCCACCAACGAGACACCACAAGAGTCACGTAGAAACCTGCAGAGGAATCCTGATTTTAGAAGAGTCTCCTCTGATATAAAGTCCCTTTTTACTTCCTTTAAGAAAATGTCAAAACCTATGGAAGAGGATTAGGGCCAAGCAATAATAAAAAAATAAAACCATCTCGAGATTAAAGTCATTATAATGCGAGATTAAACTCGTTAAATTTCGAGAAAAAAAGTCGTTGTGTTTCGAGAAAAAACTCGTTAATTTTCGAGAAAAAAACTCTAAATACAATCTTGAGAATAAACTCATTACATTTCGAGAATAAAGTCGTTGTGTTCGAGAAAAAACTCGTTAAATTTCGAGAAAAAACTCGTTAAATTTCGAGAAAAAAACTCGAAATACAATCTTGAGAATAAACTCATTACATTTCGAGAATAAAGTCGTTGTGTTTCGAGAAAAAACTTGTTAAATTTCGAGAATAAAGTCGTGTTTCGAGAAATAACTCATTACATTTCGAGAATAAAGTCGTTGTGTTTCGAGAAAAAACTCGTTAAATTTCAAGAATAAAGTCGTTGTGTTTCGAGAAAAAACTCGTTAAATTTCAAGAATAAAGTCGTTGTGTTTCGAGAAATAACTCGTTAAATTTGAGAAAAAAGTCGAAATACAATCTTGAGAATAAACTCATTACATTTCGAGAATAAAGTCGTTGTGTTTCGAGATTAAACTCGTTAAATTTCGAGAAAAAAGTCTAAATACAATCTTGAGAATAAACTCATTACATTTCGAGAGTAAAGTCGTTGTGTTTCGAGAAAAAACTCGTTCAATTTCGAGAATAAAGTCGTTGTGTTTCAAGAAATAACTCATTACATTTCGAGAATAAAGTCGTTGTGTTTCGAGAAAAAACTCGTTAAATTTCGAGAATAAAGTCGTTGTGTTTCAAGAAATAACTCATTACATTTCGAGAATAAAGTCGTTGTGTTTCGAGATTAAACTCGTTAAATTTCGAGAAAAAAGTCGAAATACAATCTTGAGAATAAACTCATTACATTTCGAGAATAAAGTCGTTGTGTTTCGAGAAATAACTCGTTAAATTTCGAGAATAAAGTCGTTGTGTTTCGAGTTTAATCTCACATTATAATGACTTTAATCTCGAGATAGTTTTACTTTTTTATTATTGCTTGGCCCTAATCCTCTTTCTAAAACAAATAATATTCTTGAGTCTGTTGTAACTGGAACTTTAATTTTTCATATTGACAAAATGTAATATTGTATTGATTTGTGTAGCCTAATTCAATCTCTTATGATGTCCGTTTTGTTTAAAAAAAAATTCTCTTCTTTTCAGTGTTAATGTCTGTATCCTTTCATCTGCAATAAAAAAAATAAAAATAAACTGTTTTTGTTTAAAAAAACGAAAAAAAAAACGAAAAAAAACATGAATTGTTTTAATCCAAAGAAAGCATTTACCCAGAACGAAGGACACAGGGATGAGTTGAGCGTATTGGTCACAGTACATGGAGAGCTTCTCAAACATCCTGCGCTGCTCTTCAGTCAGAATACACCTGTCAATCAAACAGAGCTTACTTAAATATCTGCTGCTTTTATTATATACACATATTCAAAGAAAAGCCTTTTGACACTGTGGACTGAACGAAAATTTGAACGATATTCTACACTGATAAACAACACTAGCAAAAAAATTATATGGCCTTAACATGGTTTTTCGGATGGTAACACCATGTATTTAGATATACCATGGTAATACCTTTACATTCTTTTCAGTAACTTGAAAAAAAAAGAAAATATCATGGTAAATGGATTTGGTAATCATTTAGTACCGCAGTACATGGTATTATCGTGTTTTTTGGACATAGTACAATGGTAACACCATGTTTCAGGGAAGTACCATGGTACTGTAGGTTTACCATTCATTTTTTTGCAGTATTTTGAAAATATGAAAATACCATGGTATATGCATAACCATTTAGTTCCACAGTTTATCAAAGTACCACAGTATTGTCATGTTTTTTGGATATGTACCATAATAACAAATGTCATGGTATATTAAAAGCCTATAGTCATTTTTTTGTACCCTGGTAATATTAAAGTATCATAGTATTACTGTTTTGTTTTTTTACCATGGTATTTAAAAAAAAAAAAAAAAACTTTTTGGAGGACCATATAAAGTTAACCCTTACAAAAAAGTGGTAATGGTGCAATTATGGTATCACGTGGTACTTTAAAATATACCATTAGTACTGAAATTAATGTACTATGGTATTTACATGGTTCTACAATCTCCTTACAGAAATACTATACTTGTCTACTACTATGGTAAATATATTTAAAAAAAAATAAACATGGTGATGGCATTAAATTATTTGCATTAGCTTGAAAACATGAATATACCATGGTAATCATTTACTATCATAATATCAAAGTACTATAGTATCATAATTTTTGGACATGTACCATATTAACTAATACCATGGTATATTAATAGCCTATAGTAATCATTTAGTACCCTGGTAAGATTAAACTACCATACTATTACTATATTTTCAATATACTATTGTTTTTTTACCATAGTATTCTTTAAATATCCTTTGAAGTACCAAAAAAGTGCATGGTACAAATATGACATCTGTAGAGTTGGTTCTGAAATTAATGTATGGTGGTATTTCCATGCAACTACAATATACTTCCCAAAATAACTTGCTACTACTATGGTAAAAAAAACATGGTAATACCATGTCCCCCCAAAAATATGAAAAAATATTTCTGTAAATGTGGTACCATGATATTCTTGGACGTAAAAAAAAGAAAACATGATTTGTAGGTCATTCAGTATCATGGTACATATCAAAACACCATGATATAACTACATGTGGTACCATTATTTACTATAGTAGCACCACTATAAAGGCAGTAAAGCTGTAGTAATAAGGTGAATGATCAGTGTTTACCTGTACGTGATGCTAATGGCGGCGTACATCACAGTGAAGATCAGCAACTCTCGGTACAGCAGCTTATAGATGCTTCCTTTCCATCGCAGCAGGAGCCGATAAAAGGTGCCCAGACGCGCATCTGACACCTGCTGTGAGTACGTGACCGTCATCTCTGACGAGCCTCACAGCCTTCTACTGCTCAAACTGACCTTTCACCTTTCAGTTATTAGAGAGAAGGATGGACAGCGACACTGGGAAACACATGCACGCTCAGCACTGAATCACAGTGCACACACACACAGAGATCACATGCTAGTTTGATGTTAGTTAGCATGCAGCAACACCTAAACCTAGTGCAACAAGTCAATTATATTCACAAGCATGCATGGGTAAAATGAAGCAAAACTAGCGTTAAAAGAGAAACACAAAACTGCAAATGCAACTGCTTACTATTCCTCGTCTGTAGGCCTCAAACACTCTCTAGAAGAAATAAGCCACTCTCCTCACAGCGTGTGATGTTGTGTGAGCTGACGGTCGGTACCGGAACCGTTAAGAAGGAAGGATGGAGTGGAGGAGAGCATGAGACGCCCACACCTCCGGTCACTTGACCCGCTAATCTGTTTTCCACTAACAAAGAGGCATTGTGGAAAACTGGGGGGTTTGTTAATCTCAGCAAATCTTTCAAAACTCAAAACACAAACACTCATACATATTCAACTCGATTAATAGAGGCATGCATTAATTGCAGTTATGCAATGTAAATATGATGTCAATAATCAACCAGTCGTAACTGATCCATGAGGAGTTCAGGCTCCATTAAACACTTTGTGATGATGAGGCCCTCGGCGGGGTGTTGAGGGCTCTATAGGGCCCTCTAGGGGAGGAAATGCCCCTCTGTGTGTGGCCCCGGTGTGTTTCATTAACCTATTAACCCATTTTTATAAATTCAGCAATTTTTTTGTCTTGTGGACTACAATGTAAACATTTGCAACATGCATTTTGTATGATCCCTCTTATATATATATATATATATATATATATATATATATATATATATATATATATATATATATATATATATATATACATATATATATATATATATAACTGTATATATATATATATATAACTGTATATATATATATATAACTATAGTTTGCCTTTTTATGTCACAATGTTTTAATATTTTTACCCAAAATAAGGTGGTGTGAGCATTATTGAGCGCTATAATAAACACATTAAATTTATGTATATTTATTTAGCACTGAACGGTTGCCTGCCTGCCTATTTTCATATTTCACAATTCTGTGGGGAAAAAAAGTCAGAATTGTGAGATAAAAAGTCACAATTACCTTTTGTAGGCCTACTTTTTTTATTCTGTGCTGGAAAAAAAGCTTCCATAGTAACCAAAGGCCGTGTATGCTGGATTTGTTGTTTATCACCGGAAGCAATTTCATGTTTTCATTTCAGTAAAATCTTCACGTAAAATTCAAAAATTAGAACCTCAGTGTGTCAGAAATATGTGGGGAACAGAATCCGACGGCAAAAAATACAGCTGTCGAAATCCGTTCCCTCACCCCAATGATGAGAGATGTATCGGCTTAAAATATGCTTATTCTATTCTGTGTGTGGATGGAGCTTGAACAGCATCAATTTGATAAATATCAGAACCTCAGTGTGTAAGAAACACAGGGGGAACAGAATCCGACGGCAAAAAAAACAGCTGTCGGCATCCGTTCCCCCCACTCCCATTATCAGAGGTGTTGATGTAATGGCTTAAAAAATGTTGATTTTATTTTTGTGTGTGGATGGAGCTTAACTTGCATCAGTTTAAAGAATATATTTTTTTGTCTTTTATTCTGATTGGACAGTATAGTATCAAGAAAGTTTGACGAACCGGGACTTGAACTCGGGTTGCAATAAGCTGAAAATCAACAAATGCCAGAATAGAGTGCACTGACCACTAGGCTATTGGATTAAGTAAATAACTGCAATGTGATAAATATTAGAACCGCATTGTTTAAGAAACATAGGGGGAACAGAATCCGACGGCAAATAGTTCAGCTGTCGAAATCCGTTCCCCCACCCCAATGATGAGAGATGTTTATGTATCGGCTTAAAATATGCTTATTCTACTGTGTGTGTGGATGGAGCTTAAACAGCATCAATTTGATAAATATTAGAACCTCAGTGTGTCAGAAATATGTGGGGAACAGAATCCGATGGCAAAAAATACAGCTTTCGGAATCCGTCCCCCCCCATTCCCATTATGAGAGGTGTTGATGTAATGACTTAAAAAATGCTGATTTTATTTTTGTGTGTGGATGGAGCTTAACTTGCATCAGTTTAAAGAATATATTTGTTTGCCTTTTGTTATGATAGGACACTATATATAGTATCAAGAAAGTTTGACGAACTGGGACTTGAACTCGGGTCGCAATAAGCTAAAAATCAAAGAATTACAGTACAGAGTGCATATTAGAACCGCATTGTGTAAGAAACATAGGGGGAACAGAATCCGACGGCAAATAGTTCAGCTATCGAAATCCGTTCCCCCACCCCAATGATGAGAAATGTTTAATATGCTTAATAATATTTATCAAATATTAAATGTTTATCTACTTACATTTTACCAGGCATTCGTTAACATCCTTCTGTTGAACGGTATCTTTAATCATTTTGACATTGATGAGCTAGACCGATGAACTTTTATTCATCCTAACAACAAACAGAGCGGTGCGTGATGGAGTGCATCAGAGTAGCATCAAGAATATCAAATACATTGCAGTGAATCTCATATTTTACATTGCCAATAATAATGACAGGTTTGCGCACGTGCAGAACTCAGTGAGCTCGCGCAAAAACACATTCAGCACAGCGAGTCATTTAAACGCCTCTGATTGGCCGGTGCGTTCAACAGATATGTCTGTGATTGGCTACAATGCTCAACGCTGCAAAAGCAAAGTACCGTTAATGCAAAGGGAAAAATCTAAATAAAACTGTAATATGTAGGCTACTTTTCGTGATTAGGTAATCGCGGCTGCTGTAATCTTATTCTCGTTTGTTTTTCTGATTAATTGTTTTGATCTATGAGAATGACAAGGTAACAACATATTCGGGGCTTTGCTAAAAACATAATGCAGTTTTCATAATGCCGTCAAATGTTAGTATTTTGACAGTCATTGTGCTATGATTGACTGTATGTTCATGTTGGATAGAAATCTATAGCGCTTGATTCAGAGAATGATTAAATTTTGAGTTGGATAAAAGGTGAACGGAGTGGATTCTGGATCAATATTTTTTCTTCTAAATATCAAATGAGTTAAATGAGTTTCTCTAAGCTTATGAGATTTTAATTTGTTATAGAAGTTACCAGTGTAATTACTGAAATAGTCTTTTCATGTATTCTTTAATGTCTGTATTTGATATCTGAGCCCATGTCAGGAATGCAGTAACAGCCCAGCAAACACAGAACGTTCCCCTAACGTTCCCGTTTGGTTCCCATTTGGTTATTTTTTTGGGAACCAAACAAGAACGTTCTGGGAACGTTCCCTGTAGGTTATTTTTAGGATCTATGTTTATAACATTAAGGGAACGTTCCCAGAACGTTCCCTGTAGGTTATTTTTAGGTCTAAATTTATAACCTAAAGAGAACGTTCTGGGAACGTTCCCTGCAGGTTGTTATTTAATAACCTAAAGAGAACCTTCCCAGAACGTTCCCTGCAGGTTATTTTTAGGTTTAATTTTTATAACCTAAAGAGAACCTTCCCGGAACGTTCCCTGCAGGTTATTTTTAGGTTTAATTTTTATAACCTAAAGAGAACCTTCCCAGAACGTTCCCTGTAGGTTATTTTTAGGTTTAATTTTTATAACCTAAAGAGAACCTTCCCAGAACGTTTCCTGCAGGTTATTTTTAGGTTTTATTTTTATAACCTAAAGAGAACCTTCCCGGAACGTTCCCTGTAGGTTTTAGGTTTTATTTTTATAACCTAAAGAGAACGTTCTGAGAACGTTCTCTGCAGGTTATTTTTTAATATCACTTACTATTAACAGGCAGATTCAACTGACAACGTCGTCAGTACGGTCCCCTAAGGTTATAAGATAACCAACAACGTTCAGATCTATTCGCAATAACTTTTTATTAATGATATTTTAAATTATGTTATATATTTTAATTCTATATGTTAAATGCTGTGTGACTTTGAAGTGTTTTAATGCGCATGCGCGTGATCAAACACTGGAGCACGTGCGCAGCGCGAGAGCAGATGGAAACGTCATCGACAACTGACAAACAACAAAACTCCCGTCTCTCGCTGTTGGTTTCACTGCTTTCAGGTAAGTTTAGACAACAAAATCTCACAAATAATACACACAAACGCCCCTGACACATTTCTTACGTGTAATTGACACGCTTCTGTTAAATATTTATTTAAAAAAAAATGGTTTTATGTCTTTGAAAAAGTCCGTTAGCATCTACGCTAGCTAACCGTTTTCAAAAGACAACGTTAGGCCTAAGTTACGTTAAGTTGAGGTCTTATTTATGAAAGTTTGGGTTTTTAAACACATATTTAGTGTAGATAACAGTTTTTGATAGTTTTGCTGGTAATTTGTCAATGGGAAGTAAGCTAATTTATTTAGGCTAAACTAAAAGAATGCACTGTATTGTTAACTTAATCAGTGACGTCACTAACCAATATTGCTAAAATGTGATTTCAGAATAGCGAGAGAAAAAATAAAACTCTACAACAAGGGGTGAGTTATTGTTTAATCATGATGATAATTCCATATGCATATATTTCACAATGTATTATCTTAAGATTTGTATATTTATCTTTTATGCATTTCACCTCTGTTCTAGCTTGGTTCCTTGTAATAAACCTATCACATGTAATATTTTTGGCTCTGTGACAAACAGCATGTTATGTTCCTAGATCATCATGCTGTGATGGCCTGCTGCACTCCCTGTCCAAGAAAATCTCTATGAACCATATGACTAGTAAGCAAAACCACCTCAAACATGCAGTGCACTGCTGTTCAAAGGTTTGGGTTCTGTAAGATTTATGCTTTTGAAATAAGTCTCACATTTTAAAATCATTAACCCCAAGTTTTTTCAGTGAGATTGTCCTTGAGAAGCCTGTAAGCGAAATAATCAGCTAAATAATAGGCGACTAATACAATATTATAATGGTCATAGTTATAATAATTCATTTAACTATTATGATAACATGATATCCTGATGATTACTATATTTTATTTTATTTCTTTAGGTCTGTTTTGAATTATGTTGGCCAATGAGACTGACACCATACTGTCCAACTCAAAGGTATTTATGTATTTTTTTTATTGATCAATACTGAAATTCTTTGTACTTTTAAATGCGGTTCAGGGGGTCGACAACTTTAGGCATTTATTTTTCACAGATTTATTTATTTAATGTTTATTTGACAGGGACAAATGCATAGAACATTGCTTTATAAAAAATACAAAGTAGATGCCATGCATACAGGTTTATAGCCATGACTAATTTGCAACCCCTAGATATCTTGGGCAGCTGTGGCTCATACTCTTAGCCTTTAAAAATGTTTGAATTGATATCCCCAATGCAATATCAGGGGGTAAATATATCAGTAGAGTTCTTAAAGTTATGGCTTTGCTCTTGTTACCAGATGAGATAAAATCCCTATTGTTTGGCCCTGTATTCTTCAGGACAAGACCTTGATGCCATCCACAGTCAGTAGATGAAGAAGGTGAGTTTAGCCGAATTCAGTTCTCTTTCACTTTTTTTTTACAGACACGTGCACGCAAAATGAAGTCAAAATGGCGAGTTTCCTCTTGTCTTGTGTTTTAAACAGAAAGAAAACGGATACGTGTCATTTATATTAGTTCTGCGCATTCGTCTTAAAGGGACAGCAGCCTAACGTACCCGCAGCTGTTTGTGTCGCCAATGGTGATCAAACATCAAAAGAGAAAATGACTTGTAGCTTTAGCAAAGATACATTAATTTTATAGTTATTTTATTTTTACACTGAAGACTTATTTTACATTTTGATAAATCAATTTCTGTACCTGATAAGTTAGATTTAACTGAAAAACATAATGCACTGCTTATTTCAACTGTGTTTTTCTTCTATTGTATTTATCTATGCTTGTTATCTATTGTAATTTTCTATGCAGGTTCACTCCTCTACAAAATCCCCCCAATAGGGGTTATGCGGAGCGCCCAGCGGTTGAACCGGAAAGAGGTCTAAGCATTTCCGCTTTTCACTTCCGTACACATCTGCAGCGGTAGGTGATCTCTGAGTTTACTGTTAATTTTTGCTTAATTCTTACTTCTGTTTTAATTAAAATGTCACGAAGGCTAAAATATCAGAAAAGGGAACATCCGAACAGCAGTTTTTGTTGTGTGCCGGTCTGCTCTATGTCGGGGAAAATGAGTAGTACAAATAGGTTCTGTACTCATAAAGTGACGTCAACATCAGCAGTAGCATTCGCCGTCAGGCAAGTGTTATTTAAATAAACTCCTGATGTACTTACAAACTTTCCAATGCCTCGTTTAATGAGTACAGAACCTATTTGTACTACTGTAGTAGTTTGGTACCATTCTGGGCATTATTAGTGGGGTAATTTACCAGATACAAACCTGGAGCCGTTAGCGCATGCACTAAACCATACGGCTGATATCTCTAAATAAACTCTAAATTTTTCAATATCGTGCAGCACTAATATTGAGCATATCTTAAAGTGAACCTGGAATGATAATTTGTGATACCAGATGAGATGTATGTATGATAGATTTTGAACTGTACTATTTTTTTTATTTCAGGTTCCAGCGGAAGGCATCAAGGCATCAGACGTTGGCCTGGACAGATGCACCTGTAAACTACACCGACCTTTGCTTTTGCATGGATGGCTGATTATTACCATGTTCTGTGAGGGTTTCATTATAGCAAAACTGAGCACCTGTGACAGTGGAATTTGTAGGTGTAAAGTCACAGAGATTAAAAAAAAAAATTGATGGCAGTTTCAAACTTTTTTTCACTTTCTTTCTCATAAACAACACAGCAGTTACAGGTTTTCAAATTCTTCATTGGAGGTGAGACTTATACATAAAAGGTAGAGCGAATTCGCAGGTCAGAGTTCACTAGACTTAAATATTATTTTCTCTGTTTTTTATTTGACTTCAGAGAGAGAGGCTTAATGGGTATCCTTACCCCTATATAAAACATTCCTTTTTTGATTTGTAGTCTGAAATAATAAATAGTGCAATATAAATAAATGCAATGTAGTGTTTTGAAATATATAAATTTTTCTATACACATTGATGCTGAAATATCTGAATAAATACATGATACCAGCAGCGCTCGTGCTCTCATATCTCCTACAGCTTGTGACACACAATCCCACCTCACTCTTTTCATTTGCTCCAGATGAATATTAATGCCATTACAGGGCTTGAATTTTGGCATGGGATTGTGTGTCCATGTAACACGTTGTCTTTTTATTTTCTTGTTAAATTTGCAGATGGTGTTGGGAGTTTAAATGTTTTGAGCGGTGTGAAGATTGGCACATTCATGTATATTGTATATAAATAAATACTTTTTCAACTTTTTAGCCAAAGTTATAGGCTACAGTTTGCAAAAGATAGTTTTAATTAAAATGTTTGTGCAGTTTTATTTATTGAAATATTTTCATGTTTGAAATATTAAATGTAAATTACTGTTCCTGAATACATTTTGCTAACGCTGTTTTTAATGACTTATTTTAGGTTGATAATTAAACAATGAATCAACAAAAACATGGATTGTGTGCTGATTTATTTATTGAATACAAACTGATTGATTTACTTATTAATGATAGTTTCTGTAAATTCAATTTATTGTAATAATATATTCATAGGATTCTTAAGTGTTTGAACAATAAACAATGTAGAATATGTTTGTAGACCTATAATTTGTGTACAGGTATATCAGGATGTGTAGACGTTAGGAGAACGTTCCGGGAACGTTCTGGGAACCTTTTGGCAACGTTCTGGGAACGTTCCCCTAACCTTCCGGGAACGTTACGAGAACCTTGCGGGAACCTTTCGGGAACGTTCTGGGAACCTTTCGGCAACGTTCCGGGAACGTTCCCCTAACCTATAGGGAACGTTCTATTAACGTAAAGAAAACTTTCCTGGCTAACCAATAGGGAACGTTCTTGGGAACGTTCTGGGAACCAAAAACTAACGTTCCCAGAACGTTCCCAGAACGTTAAATTGTTAGCTGGGAGTGCTTGCTCATTTAGCCCGGCTTCCAGAAATGAAATATGGACTCGTTTTGTGTTTGAGAAAGGTCTTCAACATGTGTCAATACATACATCTGCTTTTCTAGGTTACCCTGACACAGGGGTCACAGGGGTCATTGTAATCTATAGTTTGAGTGACCATTTCTTAGTTAAAGCGTTTACAGTTAGATTAAAGTGTCCTCGCACAGAGAGAAAGAACATGTTATTTTGATGTTTTGAGAAGAGTCTCTTGTTCATAGTTAGAGTCCGACCAAATCCAATCTTGAAGAAGATGTGTGTGTGTCTGTGTGTGTGTTAGCATTCTTGGTTACAGGTTAAGGAACAAGTGGCGTTATTGGAGATTGACTGACTTGTTTTCTTCGACATGTTGACACCTACCCTTATGAAAAGAAAATATGTTTCCCTATATATGAATGATCAATATATTAAATGGTTTAACAGTATATTTGAAAATATACAGAATAATATATTGTGTTACTGTAATATATTACAATAGCCTATATTGAATAGTACATAAGGTAATGCCACTTTTCATATATTGAAAAATATGTGACAATATATTACTAATATATCATAATGTAATTATATATTAAGTAATACATTTCAGAATATATGCACGTGATCAGATATGCATGTGTAATAGATATATGTACTCATGCAGCATAAACATAGAGAAGTATATATTGAAATACATATCTGTTAATTTTTAATTGTTTACATTATAAATGTTTCATATTTTCAAGCTAGTTGGCAGAAGCACAAGCACATCTGCATGTATTGAAGTATTTAGCCAAGAGAATATCACTGTGCACAGCCACTACTTTTAAAATATAGTTATTATACATGGTTTTTGGCCAATTGTCAACCGAACGACAGCACAATGGTGACCCCAAAAACTCAGACATACCAGAAAACCTTTTAAATTCCCAAATAATAGAGCATTAAACACTTAAAACAGATCTCCTCCCTATATTAATATTGAGTCAAAACACATTAATCAAAACACATGAAATAACACTTAATTGTAACATTTGCTCTCCTTTAACAGTCAGAAGCAAAGCATGCTGGGAACACATCGGTTGTTCTGTGACTGTGTGTGTGTGTATATGTGTGAACATACATTCACATTTATATGGGAACATGTATGTGCATATATGTACACAATAAAGGATAAAACTTTGTGAATATTACATGTAATGCTATTTTTGTCTTCATTTATAAATATTTTATATGTATTAATATATAGCCATACATGGTCAATGCATATATTGCAGTATAGTGAAAAATATAAGCACTAGTTTCTCATATATGGAAATGTATTATGTAATATATCACATTATATTTTGCAGTATATTCCCATATATTTTTGTTCTGTAAGGTTAGACACACAGTCTTGTGACCTCGGAGGACCACTGGTACCTAACTCTGCAGGGTCCTGCTATCAGCCATACTTATGGAGATGTGCTATACAACAAAATGTGTTTTTTGGGCAGTCAGCAGCCAGCGGTTCCTCAAGAGGGAAATGGGTTACTAAACAAACTGAATTATATTTTGTTGAACATGTAAAAATGCAGAAAGTTGTGTGTGATGGGTTAGGGTTTAGGGGTCGGGTTAGTGTAACGGGACAGAATATACAGATTGTCCAAAGCATTATGACTATGGAGAGTCCCCACAAAGATAGCGAACCAGATGTATGTGTGTGTGTGTGTGTGTGTGTGTGTGTGTGTGTATCTTCTGCATTTCAGATTATGCAGTCATCATGAGCTTCTCTTCACGTACAGTCAGTCACGTTTCTGTGTTTAATATTTATATATCCTATGTTTTCAATTAATCTCAATGAATCTCGTATAATCAGATTCTTCAGATTGATGTTAATTTAACAGATTATATGCCCTGGCTGCCTTTCATGCTGTACTGAGCGCTGACATCTATTTTGAATAAAATATTTTTGTTTATGATCTGCCTTTGAGAAGTTCTCATAGAGCGAAGGATGTTACAGAGGTTTTTTAAGACAAAACTAAACATACATAAATATAGTGTCAAAGAGTATGCAGAACTGTGGTTTTAAGGCATTTAACAAGATAAGACAAACTGCACATTTACTACATTCTTGCAGGTTTATTAAGATCTTCTTTACGGTTAGGAAGATTAAAGGAAAAGAAGAAAGTGATGCTGATGTTCAAGCGGCTGCTGAAGCTTCACGTCTTTTCTTTTTTCTTCCCATGCTGGCCAGTTTTTCCGCTCCAGCCTTCACTGCTTCCACTCCTGCGGCCACTGGCCAAACTATGGCTCCCTTCTACACAAATATAATAAGACCATTATTTATCAGAATGTCCAAATGGTCAGATTGTAAGAGATATTTTTTAATTATGATTTTTACCTGTACTCTATATGCCATACCTGACTGCAGAAGGCTTTACCATATCGAACCATTGTGGCAATATGTTCACAATTCCCTTTTATGAGATCATATTTTTGACACTTGTCGTCACTCATTAGTTCTTCAATGGTTTTTATCATGTCGGCCTTGCTCTGTGGTATGTTTTTTGGACTGTCAAAATTATTGTTCACCACTGTAAAGGGACCTGGTTGTGTATCGAATTGGCAGCCGGGTGTTGGTTTCCCTGTTGAAAAGTGATGCAGTGTTAAAAGCTTAATGAATGTAAAGTGGGTATGACAGTCTGCAAAAGATTTTGTAATAAATTTGAAAGATATGATGTCATACTTATCATCTCAAAAATATTCTGATCATCCTTCTTTCCCTTCACAGTCTCACCACCAACAAATACAGCAAAGTGCTTATAAACCGGTGGGCCTATGGTTTGAAGTTTAGGAAATTCGAGTATGTCCCCAAATTGATACTGCGAAGAAAAAAGAAAAATAAGAATAAAAAAAAATTAAAAAAAAAATAATATATATATATATATATAATATATCACATAACTGTAAACTGCACTAATAACCCACAGATAGTAAATGTGTAAAAATGTGTAGTAGCCTATATAAAATGTGTAAATCTTGTATCCTCACGCCTTTAACAACATGCGCAGAGAAGCACAGCTGGAGAAACACAGTGATCAAAACACTCTTCCCGCTCAACATCTTCATCTTTTATAAGCTCCTATGAAAAAGAAACTCATTGAGACATGTTTACTTTGCTCTACATTGATTATAGCAAAGATCTTCAAAAGAGATGCAAATACATCAAAGTGTTCTGCAATAGCTGATATTTTGGATATTTTTCCCCCCAAACGAAGATTGTGTTCCCTATCAGTGCTCCTGATCAATTTACACATTTCACCAAACTAAGATCAATGCTTTCAAATACTAATATCAAAAAAAATGTATCGCTAAAAAACTAATATCAAAACTATTCCAATTTCCTCTATTCTTATGACAGATTTAACTATAGACACACACAGGTAAATTACTGGACTGAAAAACATTTCTTTTTATTCCAGTTTATTCCAAGATCTGTTTTATATGAATTATATAAAGTTAAAAGTCCACACACGTGGCTGCCATTGTATTCGTCAAGCCTCTTATTTCTAAGAAAATTTTATTCCACCACACAATATTGTTTAAACTGTGAATGTAGAATGTTTTTTAACAAGAATTTAACAAAAAAATTATAAATATAAAATATGTAAACAACAACACAAAATGGTCTGTTCTTAAAACTTGTGCTCAAATTGTCCACTAAAAAAGATCAAGTTCAAAACAGAAGCAAATCATCATTTTACATTTAATGCTAAGCTATTTAATTACATAAAGTAATCCATAATTGAAGTGTGTATCAAAAAAGTACTAAAGAAAGAAGGCTTTTACCTGGGTTGATGATCGTGTAGTGAGGGCTGCGAGAGACGGACGTTAAATAGTCTTTTGCAATGATCTTCCCATCAGAACCATCATTCCCGATTTACTTATCATTTGAATAGACCCTGTAAGGAAACATTCACTAACGAGTCGTATCAGAATATGCCTTGATGGCCGTTAGAATGAGTGACAAAGGAGAGCAGAGCCTCAGATGATCCAGACAGACTGATAAGCTTCCATCCAGTCTTAATTTAACACCAGTCATCAAACTGTTATATAGTTACTGTATTTGCAATGAAAATGTTCAGATGTTAAAAAGGTCTGCAGGCCAAAAAGCACAGATGCAATCTTTACATTTACTGATTTAGCCGACATTATTCAAAGTGACTCACAAATGAACCTTGCTACCGTGTAAGTGGTCCTCCATCCTAAAGAGTAGGCTAATATGAGAACTGCTGCAATACAGTAATATAAAATTGCTTAGAAAGTATAAGACCTTTATAATCTTTGTATATAATAGACTGCTTTTTAAATATTCCATTTTAATAGTAAATGTAAATATAGCTGCAAGCGGCAAATATAGAGTCCAAGTGCAAATGGTTTGTGTATAGATACAATGCATGTCTCTTTTCATACACAAGTCTTTAAGTGTCTGGAAACTTGACAAATGTTTTTTCAATAACATTAGAATAGCCTATATAAAAGTTAAGAAAAAATGAATGATCTACAAGTATTTTGGAGATCATATATATATATATATATATATATATATTTTTTTTTTTTTTTTTTTGCAAGCTAATAATATTGGGCTTTATAAAACTATAATGAATTTATATGCATTTTTTATTACTAAAACTGCAAGTCAATCTCAATCTAGTGAAGCATTTACACAGACTTTAAGCCATGAGGTAGGAGATAGAGATGCGCGGTTGGCGGTTACAGCCGCGGATTCCGCGGATAAACCGCGGATTGGGCGGATGACGTGACGAAAAATAATATTTTAATTAAATTCGGACGGGTGGCGGGCGGTTGAACCAATCAAATGAACCAATCAAATGAAAAATATATGTATACATTCAGCGGATGGCGGGCGGGTGCGGTTTTGAAAAATGGTCAAAAACGTGGTGCGGATGGATGGCGGACGGATGATGAGTTTTGTGATGCGGTTGCGGATGAAATAATAGCCCATCCGCGCATCTCTAGTAGGAGAGGATTTGTTATCCTGCAGTTTTCTCTCGTGGACAGCACAAAATGTCTTATTGTCCATGTTTATGAAGTTCTGTAAATTCTGGATTCAAACAATCAGTGATGGAAAATGACCAACATCAGTTTAGTTCGTGCACACACACACTCAGCAGATGTTGCATCTTGCACAATGGTACGCTAAAGGGTAAGATATGGAGAATTAACACAAACACACACAAATTAGCTATAGTAATGATCTATATCTATATTAAATGTAAACGCTCCACTCATGGCCGTAACCAGGGTTTGAAAATTAGTGAGGTCCGGGGTGAGGTGCAGGGCCGGATTAAGAATTCGGAGGCCCCTGGGCACAATGTGTTGTAGGCCCCCCTTAGGCAGGCCAAATGTATAGTTTGTCGAAGGATATTTGAATTTTGCATTAACAGTTTTAGTTTACTGACTTAAAAGGAACTTTGTTGTACTATGCTGGAGTAAATTTCATAAATGATCGTTCTTTCCCATAGGATTTTGTAAAACTATGATGGGTGGACCTCTGTCCCTCTAGGGGGGTTCGGGGGCATGCTCCCCCGTAAGAAAATTTTGTACATTTTAAGGCTAAATGCATCAATCTGGTGCTCTTTGAGAGCTCAAAATTAAGAGCTTCAACGGGCTTCAACCCATGAACTGTGCAAAAAGAAAAAACATTGACTTGTACCTGGACATTAAAGGGGGCTCAAACTTATTTTTTAGTTATGATATAGAGTTTGTCTACATTACATTATCACTGGTGTTTTAGTATGCCAAACAATTAGTGATATATATATATATATATATATATATATATATATATATATATATATTATATGTATATATATATATACTGTATAAGAATATGACACATAGGCCTACTGATGATGAATAAAGTATAAGGCTATTAAATAGCAGTTCCAAAATAGTTTTTGTAAATACAAATAAGTTGGTATGTCAGACCACAATCATTTAGAAATATAGTGCAAAAACACAGTGAAAATAAGTGGCATTTTTGGGTTAAGGAAACAACAGTAACCATGGTAAATACACAATACTAACATGAGCTGTTAATGAACATGACCACTGATCCTGATGAATAGAATGAAAATTGAATGAACATAAACCTGCATGTAAATCATTCCAAACATGAAGTAAGTTGCGGAATTTATTGGCACTTTTTGGTAATTTCATGACTTACAAATTGACATCAACTACGATGTTGTTGCATCATGCTTGTAGTTTCTTTTGCGCTTTATTTATAATAAAGTGACATAAAGCGCTCTGCCGCATTTGCGCGTGTAATTTAAGAGGACGCGCAACGAGACTGACGGGACAGGAAAGTACGTTTTTTTTAGGTGAGAGACTTTTTATTTCGTAACAAGTTACAAATAACGTTAGAATAATGATACAGATCTGTATTATGCTATTGTTTTTGATAGTGTTGTAGCCTACATTTCTTACAGATAATCATGATCATTGCGTTTGTCTTACCGAATTTGGTATCTTCCTGTCAGCAATTACAGTTTGTCTAAGCTTCTTCTTTTTATTAATGCCACGAAAAACATTAAAAAAAAAACAAAAAAATAATAATAATGAGAAAAAAGTTCAAAGCTTGTGTTTTGGAAAAGAAAATTAATATATCACTAGCCCTAACATTCAACTTTCCACTTTATTAACGTCCTAAAGTGTCACAATAAATGGGAAAAACGAGTCCAAAAGACGTATAATAGGTGGATCTGGCAACACAGAGGCTGCACCCGCGCCCTCACTCACAACCATAGACTGTAAGCTCACAACGCGCTCTCAAGCCCCGTTCACTGTTCCTTCTCTCAGCGACATGAATTGCAAACACACATATGACGTAGCTTAAACGGCTAATTAATCATTCAGAGAGCTTGAAATTTTATTTTTGAATATAAAAAAATGACCGAGGTCCGGACCTCGGTGACCTCATAGCTGGCTACGGCCATGGCTCCACTGATCTGAGATGGCTCCTGGCTGAAAGCAGATGTACTGCGGATCCTTCAATACAGTCGGGAAGATGTGCTGCTTCCCTCAAATCCTGGCCACCGATTGTTTTGAACTTGGAGAAGAGTGAACACAATGTACACAGTGTACCTGTGTGTACTTGAAGATTTAAAAAAAAAAGTGAGTAAAAGAGACCTTTACTATCAAGTGATGACTATAATTAACTACTAAACAATAAATAAAAGGGCTATTCAGTATACTTCTATACATGTATTAGTTTATTTAACTTTTAGTTAGTTGCCTTAGCTTGATTAAATTTAGTTGATTAGAGTATAAAACATTTAGTTACTCCACCCTTATTTAATGTTACTTTTAATTAAATTATTAATTGATTATTTTACTGATTTATTTATCTATTGTTATTATTAAATGATAAACATGTGCTATTTAGACGAGATATAAAACTTGGCTGATATTTAAAAGTCATAAAAACAGGATCAACTTACAAATAAGCAATTCACCTTGAAGAGGCAAGTCATAAAAAAACAATGATTTAAACAATGTCAGAATAGTAGCCTACAAGCTATGTGTTTTTATTTTATTTTTTCATTTATTTTTTGCAATGTGGCCACTGTATGTCAGTTGGTCATTAAAGATATTTGGCGGATCAGGATGAAAATATTGTTGATGGGTCAGTAGCTGGATGGTGATCATCGGAGTGGCTGAGAAGACGAGAGGTTGGTGAAGAAGGTGATGATCTTTCATCCGTGCAGTGACCGTCAGATCGTCTGCCTGAAATAAAAAGTAAAGCTGTTTGAGACCAGCATATGGTAGGAGAAACAATGTGCCTGTATAATATCCCAGCGAGCGATAGGTTCATCTGCGTTGAATTCCTGCCCAGGAAACATTGAAAGACCTGTGAGGTTTACAGTGCAGTTCCCATGATGCACAGCAATGAGAGGGTGGACAAAAGGATCTGATGGCTAAGCCAGTTGAACATATTTCATTCAACATTATGATATACACATTCCTTGATCAATTTTTACCCACCATAGATCCAAATATAGCAAGATAATCTGCCGTTGTCATTACAAATCGGGTCCTCCCTCGAAGTCAAGTCTCCACAAACTGTCAGTTAATGATTATTCTAAGTATATACGAATGATATTAATTTAGAATACGCATAGCTTAGGCCTACCATACAATGTAAGAAAACAAATGAGTGCAATTACCACCTCGGGTGTGCATTATTTTTCTAATAATTCATCGGCCTGAAGTCAATTATTCCGCTTATACTACAGTTACCACACCTCGAAACATTGTTCAGATTATGTATTTCAAGAAGTTTTTGTCATTAAAACGCTCTTGTATGTAGGACTACTTTCTTACGCATCTAATCCAAAGCCTCCGTTGCTAATTCCAAAACGTCATTTTAGAGTTAGTAACGGAGGTTTGAGCCACTGATAGCAGACTAATGCTGGGGACACCCGACTAGCTGACACATTCTCTGACTGTTTTCATCACAGCATATTTTAAACACCGACTTTGAACACAGACTGAACGCGCTGAACACGCGCTTGGCCTCATCAGTCATCAAATTACATTCATAACCGGCCTTAAAGTGTGTCCTCGGCTCGGCTTTATGCAGTTATTAATGCAGTTATTAGAGAGAATTGTTGCAATAATGAGACAGAAATGCATGTGCGTCAATATTATTATTTATTTATTAATTCAATTCGTTCATTCTTTTTTTTTTCATTCTTTTTTTTCTTCTATTGATAGATGACAGTAGACTAGCCAAATAAATGAAACACAAAGCCTTTTTAACAAAAAGGCCTATCAATAATTATTTATTTGTTATATTATCTGTAATATTATCTATCCATTTATTTAGCCTATATTCAATTTAATTTTCTATTGATTATAGATAGGACTGTATACTTTATTTATTAAAATTAAACTGCATGTTTCCATTGATTGTGAAGCTAGACATTGAAAATTGCAGATCAAGCGCATGGGGCTAAATGCTTTTTCCTGTTACGAATTGTATATTTTCCGTTAACTACGCGAAGTGATATGGAACTGTAATGCGGTCAAGACCTGCCTGGAACTACTTTAGCTGTGCGTTTCCCTGAAAATATTTTTTTTTTTTTTTTTTTTTTTTTTTCAAGTGTTGATGGTTTTTTTTTTTTTTTTTTTTTATTGACATATTTATAGAACATTAACAAAAAAGGCGTTCGTAGTTTCAAATTTTACAAACAAACCAGAGCGTACATACAGATATTACATCACAATATACATATTCTCATCAGCAAGTAAATTGAAGCCAAGATGAAAATAAAATAAAATAAAAATAATACAATAAAAATAACTGAACATATAATTATATAAGGTAGGGGAGTAGGACAATATTCAATTTATAAAATCAAAGTCTTCCAATAAGGAGTACAAATACACTGCTTTAGGACTTTTCATCCTTCTCACAGTCTCTAAATATACTTTAAATTCCTCCTTAAAAACCACTAATTTTGGAGGGATTTTGAAAAATTTACATTTGTGTATATAAAATTTCAACAAAAGCAACACATTATTAATTACATAAGATACCTTTTTATCCTTTATTAATAAACCAAATTTAATAAATTCCCACGACAGTATCAACCTTACAGGTATTCTTTGTTGCATCCATCTCAGTGCATCATTCCAAAATTTGTTTACCAAAATGCACTGAAAAAACAAGTGTTCAACCGTTTCTATATCTACCTTACATATTTGACATAAATTTGAATCCCCAACATTAAATCTCATTCTTAAAAATTCTTTTGTTGGATATATATGGTTCAGAATTTTAAAGTGCTGTTTCCCTGAAAATAACAATAGAGTCTGTCTGCATCCTGCAAGACTTCAAGTTACGCCCACTTCCTGTTACGCCCCTCTCTTCAGTCTCTTGCAGTCCGCAGACAGACCCATCTCGAAAATAATGCACACCTTAGAACGTTCGTCAACCAATCAGATTCAAGCATTCAACGGCCCTGTAGTATAATTAATAATATCATATTTAGCAGATGTGGACAGTAACAAAGTACAGAAAATTTACTTGAGTTAAGTACACTTTTTGATTATCTGCACTTTGGTATCATTTTTTTCTGGAAACTTGCTACTTTAAAGGGTTAGTTCACCCAAAAATGAAAATTCTGTCAGTAATTACTCACCCTCATGTTGTTCCAACCGCGTAAGACTTTCGTTCATCTTCGGAACACAAATTAAGATATTTTTGCTGAAATCTGAGTGCTGGATCACTCCTCCACAGGCTTATGGACACTATAACTTGCTGGCCCAGAAAATGTATTAAAGACATTGTTAATATAGTCCAAGTGACTCCAGTGGCTCAATCTTAAGTTTATAAAGCGACGAGAATACTTTTTGTGCGCAAAAACAAACAAAAATAACGACTTTATTCCACTTTTCATTTCCTTCTCTCTGGACCTCCAGTCTTTTTACGTAGTGTTTAAGCGTAGCGCGTCTGTGTTGCTCGTCACCACGTAGGCTCACTATTGGCCGACTCTGGTCATGTGTGATATGTGGTGACGTGCAACACAGACGCGCTACGCTATTACACTACGTAAAAAAAACTCGAGGTCCAGAGAGAAGGAAATGAAAGTGGAATAAAGTCGTTATTTTTGTTTGTTTTTGCGCACAAAAAGTATTCTCGTCGCTTTATAAACTTAAGATTGAGCCACTGGAGTCACTTGGACTATATTAACAATGTCTTTAATACATTTTCTGGGCCAGCAAGTTATAGTGTCCATAAGCCTGTGGAGGAGTGATCCAGCACTCAGATTTCAGCAAAAATATCTTAATTTGTGTTCCGAAGATGAACGAAAGTCTTACGGGGTTGGAACAACATGAGGGTGAGGAATTACTGACAGAATTTTCATTTTTGGGTGAACTAACCCTTTAACTTCACTACATTTGAAAGACAAATATCTTACTTTTTACTTCACTACAATTCTGTAAAGGTGCCTGAGTAGAAAGTAGTAACGTCAGTCAGGGGATCATATTATGGAAACAAATCAGTATCAATAATAATTTACGAAAAAAAAACAACAAAAAAAAAAAACATGATTCACACATGCGTAGACAATTTCACATGCATGAAACAAAATTCACATGCGTGAAAAAAAAAAAAAAAAAAAAAAAATATATATATATATATATATATATATATATATATATTCACAAATAGAAACTCACAGTCGCAAAAGAAAATTAAATATTCATAAAATACATTTCCCAAATGCAAAACACAATTCGTAGATACACAACTGTGCACAAAAACCTTCGAATGTTTAAATGTACGAGTTTATCCTTTTAGTATTGATGGATTTTCATGTCCTGTCCACCACAATGATGTGCATATAGGAGACATCTGTTTTGTTTTAAGCTGCATACATTATGTAGTTTTATTGTTTCAGATATCCGAGACAGATGATGTATGAATTTGCAGACAACCAGTACTGTGATCTTACCATTCCTACTGTAAATCTTTCAAAACAGTCATGTTGCAAGCCATCCATTTTGACAGCTGTTTCAACAAGAGGTTGAAAGTGATGCATTGTTACTGTATTCATTTGTCTCCTGCGGACTACAGGAATAAAGCCCTGCCATGCATGCATTATTCAATTCTTGTTTTATGTATAAGTCAGAATTAAAAGATTCAAAGACAGTTAGATTTGATGTATATGTTTTATTAATTTTAAAGTTTCCGAATATATATAAAATATAAAATGACTTGATCGTGATTAATGTTCATGTTACATATGAAGATCATGAAATGACAATCTTAAGCATGAAGCACAACATTCAGTACAGAGAAATATACATCTCTTCCATAGTTGTGAGATCCAGTCAGAGTCTTCGTTGCTTTTAAAGTAGATAAATGTTTATGGCCAAATTATACATATAAGTGAAATACATCAGGTGAAAAGTTAAGAAATGAAATGTGTTCAATCCAGTCATCAGTAGACCTCTCTATTAGGACATAGTAAAATAGTCAAAACCCAGTGCACGAGGTGCAGGCAGAGGACGTGGGAGATAAGTGATGGTATTTGAATAGAGTTTACTGAATAATCTTAGTAGCATAATCTTAATTGCCTCTATGATAAGTATACCTTTGTCTGATTAGCATAAAATCAGATTTGCATGTTAGTAGGCGAAGTAAAATTAATGCTTCATAACACTAAAATGATGACAATACAGCACAAAACATAAGGGAATGAATGTTGAATATACTGCAAACACTTTACAATAAGGTTCATTAGTTAACATTAGATAATGTATTAACTAACCATGAGCAATACATTTGTTGCTGTGTTTGTTCATCTTTGTTAACGTTAAAAAATATGTTTATTGTTGCAAACCTTATTGTAAAGAGTTACCAACATATAAAGATATTAATACAATAAAATAAAGTTTAAAAGAGAATAGAAACAACATGAATTAAGATGTTTGTGACTGCTATCCAGATGTCATGCTAAAGGTGAGTAATCCTGACAAATGCAGGGAAACAACAAGTGTGTAATAATTTAACAACATACACAAATGGCAAATAAACACTGGGTGCTCATTAAAATAGGTTTATTCACTATTTAAAGAATAATCCCGATGAGGCCAGTGCTAAGAGAGCTGGGGTGTGTGTTGGCCACAGATGACTGTTTTGCACTCGTGTGTGTGTGATTGTAAGTGAGAGCTGTCTGAGGGCATGTCTGTACCTGAAGCTAAAATACAACAAAACAAGCATCATTTCTTCTTCATTTTTGACACGTTATGGGACATCTGATTGCACAGCACTTGCTTACATCAGTTAATAGTTCATAAACTATTGCTTCAATTGATCTCTAACTTCTTTAACTTCAGTAAACACAGAAATGAACCGATCAACTGCACATTTGTAAAAAAAAATTTATTGCATAACACATTTGATACAATTTGCCGAAAAAAGAAATTGATCATGTAATACAAAAATAATTTAGATACAGTTCATGTTTTCATAAGGAATAATAAAACATTTTAAATTAAATAAAAAAATAAAATGAAATAAATACACATCAGCCAATAGAGAATTGAGACAAATATCATACAAGTAACAAATAATCTGTATAAAAAGGCTATATCAGACAGTAAATATCAGTTAAATTAATTATAAAGTTAACTTAGATAAGTATTGCATACATTTTGATGCTGATTTACCATCTAATCCAGAGATACAGTCTATATAATTTTTAAGTCAAGTTTAAAAACATTGAAAAGAGGTTTGTGCTTCATAAATTTCGATTTATGAATAAAGAATTTTCCAAGCAAAATGAATAAGTTGATTATATATTGTACAGAGGAGTCTGAGTCAGAAAAGTAAAAAAAGATGTCAAAATTAGATAAATGTATGTTTGAGCCAAGGTGTCCATTAATGAAACATTGTATATCATTCCACAGAGAAGAGCTATGTGAACAGCTATTGAACAAATGGTCTAACGTTTCTGTTTCCAGAGAGCAGAAGCTGCATTTGTCGTCTATAGTAGGGATACATTTCGAAATAATCTTGTTACAGAGGTAATAATGGTGAAGAATTTTAAATTTCTTTTACTTTGTTTGTAATTAAAAATGTATGTGGGTTAGTGCTGGGCGGTTTGACCAAAAATCAACATCACGGTTTTTTTCTAAATTATACCGGTTTCACGGTTTTTACCGGTTTTTTTTTTTTTGTGTGTTTTTTTTTCTCAAGCATGATGGGTGTTTACCACATTTTCTACTGAGTGAGAGAGGAAATAGTGCAGTAGATTTACTTATAATGCCCTATTTTATTGTCATGAGTGAATATTATAGAAAAAATCCACACTAATATTAATAATACAGGTTTGCAAGGCTGTTTACAAAGAGGTGCCAGCAGGACGCGCTTTAGGAGCGGCAGAAACAGTGGTTTCCCCGGTAACGGCTGTACACAAAGCAGCAACGCTCATAAACACTGCTTTATCAGGAAAGATAAAGAAAGATTCAATCGTAATAACAAAGAAACTTTTCTTAAGACCGTCAGTTCACTTCAGATACGTTAATACAGTATAAAAACACGCGCGCCGCAAGAAAAAAAGACTCTCACCCCCACACGTCTCGTGCCCATTCTAGTCAATGCTTGTGTTTCAGATCGAAGCTTCCCAGAAGCGGCTCTCCGCGCCGCTTCGCTAAATATAGGCGCCTAGTCTATTTTGACGCACCGCGTGGAGGACGGAATAAAACCTTGTCGCAGCCGTAATGCGCCGCAGACGTGTGTTGTAAATGAGGGGTGAGACTGTGTCGCGCAGCGCCGCGTTCCGATTAAAGCGACATACACCGGTTTTGCGGTATATTAAAAATTCATATCGTAACAAAAATAAACACCGGTATTCGGTATGAACCGGTAAACCGCCCAGCACTAATGTGGGTCCATGCTCTATTCCAATTAATATTTTCATACAAGGGGGACCATTAGTATGGAAGCTTGTTTCCGCCACAGAATAAAACATTTTAAAAGATAATTGCGACTTTTTATCTCACAATTGCGAGTTTACATCTCACAATTCTGACTTTATTTCTCAGAATTGCGAGATATAAAGTCAGAATTGCGTGAAATAAAGTCGCAATTGCGTGTTATAAAGTCAGAATTGCGAGTTATAAAGTCAGAATTGCGAGTTATAAAGTCAGAATTGCGTGAAATAAAGTCGCAATTGCGTGTTATAAAGTCAGAATTGCGAGATATAAAGTCAGAATTGCGTGAAATAAAGTCGCAATTGCGTGTTATAAAGTCAGAATTGCGTGTTATAAAGTCAGAATTGCGTGTTATAAAGTCAGAATTGCGAGTTATAAAGTCAGAACTGCGAGTTATAAAGTCAGAACTGCGAGTTATAAAGTCGCAACTGCGAGATATAAAGTCAGAATTGCGATATATAAAGTCAGAACTGCGAGTTATAAAGTAAGAATTGCGAGTTATAAAGTCAGAATTGCGTGAAATAAAGTCGCAATTGCGTGTTATAAAGTCAGAATTGCGAGATATAAAGTCAGAATTGCTTGAAATAAAGTCGCAATTGCGTGTTATAAAGTCAGAATTGCGAGTTATAAAGTCAGAACTGCGAGTTATAAAGTCAGAACTGTGAGTTATAAAGTCGCAACTGCGATATATAAAGTCAGAATTGTGATATATAAAGTCAGAACTGCGAGTTATAAAGTCGCAACTGCGAGATATAAAGTCAGAATTGCGAGATATAAAGTCAGAACTGCGAGTTATAAAGTCAGAATTGCGAGATATAAAGTCAGAATTGCGTGTTATAAAGTCAGAATTGCGTGTTATAAAGTCAGAATTGCGAGATATAAAGTCAGAATTGCGTGTTATAAAGTCAGAATTGCGTGTTATACAGACATCCCAAGTCTCCCGCAAGTTCCGGGAGTCTCCCGCATATTGATAGCGGCTCCCTGATGCCCGCAAATCAGTTAAAAGGGATACATTTCGAAATAATCTTGTTACAGAGGTAATAATGGTGAAGAATTTTAAATTTCTTTTACTTTGTTTGTAATTAAAAATGTATGTGGGTCCATGCTCTATTCCAATTAATATTTTCATACAAGGGGGACCATTAGTATGGAAGCTTGTTTCCGCCACAGAATAAAACATTTTAAAAGATAATTGCGACTTTTTATCTCACAATTGCGAGTTTACATCTCACAATTCTGACTTTATTTCTCAGAATTGCGAGATATAAAGTCAGAATTGCGTGAAATAAAGTCGCAATTGCGTGTTATAAAGTCAGAATTGCGAGTTATAAAGTCAGAATTGCGAGTTATAAAGTCAGAATTGCGTGAAATAAAGTCGCAATTGCGTGTTATAAAGTCAGAATTGCGAGATATAAAGTCAGAATTGCGTGAAATAAAGTCGCAATTGCGTGTTATAAAGTCAGAATTGCGTGTTATAAAGTCAGAATTGCGTGTTATAAAGTCAGAATTGCGTGTTATAAAGTCAGAATTGCGAGTTATAAAGTCAGAACTGCGAGTTATAAAGTCAGAACTGCGAGTTATAAAGTCGCAACTGCGAGATATAAAGTCAGAATTGCGATATATAAAGTCAGAACTGCGAGTTATAAAGTAAGAATTGCGAGTTATAAAGTCAGAATTGCGTGAAATAAAGTCGCAATTGCGTGTTATAAAGTCAGAATTGCGAGATATAAAGTCAGAATTGCGTGAAATAAAGTCGCAATTGCGTGTTATAAAGTCAGAATTGCGAGTTATAAAGTCAGAACTGCGAGTTATAAAGTCAGAACTGTGAGTTATAAAGTCGCAACTGCGATATATAAAGTCAGAATTGTGATATATAAAGTCAGAACTGCGAGTTATAAAGTCGCAACTGCGAGATATAAAGTCAGAATTGCGAGATATAAAGTCAGAACTGCGAGTTATAAAGTCAGAATTGCGAGATATAAAGTCAGAATTGCGTGTTATAAAGTCAGAATTGCGTGTTATACAGACATCCCAAGTCTCCCGCAAGTTCCGGGAGTCTCCCGCATATTGATAGCGGCTCCCTGATGCCCGCAAATCAGTTAAAATCTCCCGGAGGCAAGAGCGCGCAAGCGTAGCGCGCGCACGGCAGAGAGAGGGAGCGAGAGACCTTGCGTGTGTGCGCTAGTGTGCGTGTGTGCCTCGGGATTTTATCTCTACTCTCGAACCGAATTAATCAGAACCCCCCGTTGGAGATTTCTCGAACCGAATTAATTTAGAACCGAATTCCCCCCCCCCCCCCCCACCCCACCGTTGGAGATTTCTTGACTCCCGGAAATGACTTTGTGCAGGTTGGGATGTCTGGTTATAAAGTCAGAATTCTGACTTTTTTTCTCGCAATTGCGACTTTATATCACGCAATTCTGACTTGATATATCGCAGTTGTGAGAAAAAAAGTCAGAATTGTGAGATAAAAAGTAGCAATTATTATTATTTATTTATTTATTATTCAGTGGCGGAAACAAGCTTCCATACATACAGTTGTACCTGGAGGCAGGGATAGATCGATAAACTGCACATACCAACGCTGTCTGCTCAGCCATGAACTGTCGTCGAAAGCGGATGGCGTAACATGCAGGTAGGCACGCCCTCACGTGATGCTGATTGGTCGATTGATAAGCTTAAATCTGATTGGCTAAAGACTGATCCGTGTAGGAGGAGAGCGCTTTTAGGAAAGTCTCAACACACACACACACAAATCCACATGTGAATGACGATTGAACATTCACATTCAAGGATAAAACTTTTTAAACATTTGAAGGTTTTTGTGCACAGTTGTATATCTACGTATCGTGTTTTGCATTTGTGAAATGTATTTTATGAATATATCATTTTATTTTGAGCATGTGCAACCATTATGGACGTTATTGAGTGACTTATTCAATCTCACATTCAATCCCACTACTGGAACTGTGTTCTAGAAATACATGTGATATTGATATGAGGGTAGGCATATATTCAGAGGCATAAGTTACTGTAAGTATTACACACAACAATACAACAATAATAAAACAATGCATTGAAATTTACTTTTTACTTTTGATACCTAAGTTATTTTAAAAACAAGTACTTCTGTACTTTTACTTAAGTAAAATCGGTCTTTACAACTTTTACTTGTAACGGAGTATTATTTGACCACTAGTATCTATTTCACTCAAGTAAGGAAGTGGTGTACTTTGTCCTCTACTTTTTAGTGAATAATTGAACATTTATAATACAAATATTTGGACATTTAACAATTTAACACATAATTATTACATAAAAAATGATTGTGGACACGTAGGGTTAAGTGCAATTGCGTGTATAAACCATGGCATTAAATAAACTATCAGGCTAATCTGGTATCTGTAATGCAATGCTAGTACATAAGCTAACCAATACAGACAAAAATGGTTATTATAATGTATAGTTAAAACTCCTGTTCATTTCTGCTTATTGCTATTGGTTTTATTTACATATTTTTTAATAATTTCTTGTTCTAAAGTTAGGGATTTTTTTGCATTTGGTTTGTTGAAATAAATAATTTGTGAATACAACCTGCTCTTCATTTTATTAATGGCATTTCAGTTGTATTTATGCTAATGTATGTAGCATTTTTTTCACAAAAATACTGATTTTGATGTATTTTATAATGTTCAAATACATATATTCACAAAATATATCAAAAAAAAGTTGTGATAGGAGTTGTTCACATGCAGAAAAATGAATGGATCTATATGTCCCTCTGCTGGATATATAGAAAACATCTTTCTAAAGCCAGTCACTTCATGCAGTCCTACTCGCTAATAGTGCCACTGATTTATCAGCTGGGTAAATTAATAAATACATTAGGTATAGTTAATTGCAAAGTGATACATGACCCAGTAAAAATGAATTCCAATAATCCTGAAAATAGTTTAAAGGGACAGTTCACCCAAAAATCTTTTAGTTCTGTCATAATGTATTCACCCTCATGCGCGCATCTGACGAGCCTCACAGCCTTCTACTGCTCAAACTGACCTTTCACCTTTCAGTTGTTAGAGAGAAGGATGGACAACGACACTGGGAAACACATGCACGCTCAGCACTGAATCACAGTGCACACACACAGAGATCACATGCTAGTTTGATGTTAGTTAGCATGCAGCAACACCTAAACTGCAACAAGTCAATTATATTCACAAGCATGCATGGGTAAAATGAAGCAAAACTAGCGTTAAAAGAGAAACACAAAACTGCAAATGCAACTGCTTACTATTCCTCGTCTGTAGGCCTCAAACACTCTCTAGAAGAAATAAGCCACTCTCCTCACAGCGTGTGATGTTGTGTGAGCTGACGGTCGGTACCGGAACCGTTAAGAAGGAAGGATGGAGTGGAGGAGAGCATGAGACGCCCACACCTCCGGTCACTTGACCCGCTAATCTGTTTTCCACTAACAAAGAGGCATTGTGGAAAACTGGGGGGTTTGTTAATCTCAGCAAATCTTTCAAAACTCAAAACACAAACACTCATACATATTCAACTCGATTAATAGAGGCATGCATTAATTGCAGTTATGCAATGTAAATATGATGTCAATAATCAACCAGTCGTAACTGATCCATGAGGAGTTCAGGCTCCATTAAACACTTTGTGATGATGAGGCCCTCGGCGGGGTGTTGAGGGCTCTATAGGGCCCTCTAGTGGAGGAAATGCCCCTCTGTGTGTGGCCCCGGTGTGTTTCATTAACCCCTGCCTGACCACAAGAGCCGCGACTTCGTTCGTTCAGGGTTGAAACAGCTGTTCAGATCCTCCACACGAGAGAACAGCATCTGAGGGCGTATTTGACGGGAATGGAGAGGCTGAAAGAGCATGACGAGACACACATGATCACTGGGGTAAGCCTGATTTATCTGTGTCGTTCTGTGTTTGAAGAATTGAGTCTTTCAATGCATCTGATAATATGGCACCATTAAAAATGACACTTGCACTTTTTGAATAAAGAGTATTAATTATTTCTTCTTCATTTAATGTAATAATGTTTATATTTAAATACCTAAACCTATGTATATATAATTTATTATAATGGTATTAGCTTGATAATAAATTATATATACATATTTAAATACCTAAACCTATGTATATATAATTTATTATCAAGCTAATACCATGGTATTCTTATAATTAACTTGAAAATACCATTGTATGTCATGGTAATCAGTATATATCAAAACACTGCGTTATCATGTTTATATAAATATATTGTTTTTTTTCTTCCCTCATATTTAAAATATTTTAAATATATAACTTTTCCCTCATATTTTGATGGTTTAATTGAACTTGTAGGGTCACTAAAAACAAATATACCCTCTAGACATCACTTTTGACCAATGCTGTATTTATTATTTTAGACGTACATAATAAGGATAAATGTTGTAGATTGACTATTTGTCCGTTTCTTTGGTTAAATACTTTCCGTTTAGTGTCTTCGAGGGCGTGTTAGGTAGATATTTAACTGACTACATTGTGGCAGACATTAGGTTATGGTGCAATGCTTTAGTTACACTTTGATAAACTGAATGGAAACTTTAACAGTAAAAAACTACAATGTCTTAATCTCTGAACTTGCATGTAATCTCTCTGTCTTTAACAGGCTGGCTGTGAGAAACACAACTGAAGCGAACACTCTCAGGGCAAGTGTGTGTGTGTGTGAATATACTTTCCGTGATGGACACTTTTGAAGGAATCCACCGTGTGCAGCTCTCCTCCTCTCCTCCAGCACGATCCCGGCGGTCTGTCCCAGGGTACGAGCTGCTGGTGGCAGGGAATTCTGGGATAGCAGTGTACTCATCGCCTACGTTCTTCGGGAATGGTGATCTTACGGATCAGCACACAGCGGAGGAAGAGCGATGTCCGGTCGGGAGGTACCTCCAGACTTCACCTGAACAAAAATACCATAGTAATACTTTCTTTGTTTTGGCAGCTTTAACAACAACCGGTCTAATGTTGTGTAAAAACTGTTAAAAATTGTGACAGAGCAAAATCTTCCACCCATTTAGCTCATAGTTCATCATTTAGCGAATGAATAAAGAGGATGTAATCTCTAATTCTGCTGAATGCACAGAACTGTACACACAATATCAATGTGTGAAAGTCAAGAACATTTAAGTAACATAACATAACAACAGTAACATAACATAACATACACAGAATGGAACAAACATTATACACCAAAACTGAACAATATAACAAAAAAAAATAACATAACATAACAACATAAACAGAATGGAACAAACATCACACACCAGAACTGTACAAACAATATAATACAAAATAACATACACATAACAACAGAACAAACATGCCAAAACTGAACAAACAATATAACATTAATGAAAACATAACTTAACATACAAAACAGAACAGAGACAACAGAACATGAGCACATTACATACAGAATAGAATAGAAGAATAGAATAGAATAGAACCATTTGTTTGGGGCACATCACGTGATTCCTGGATGCCTCCACTGAGTCATGTGACTCGTGATTGACAGCGGGACATTTTTCCTGCTCAATCTCAGAGGAAAGTCTATCTGACTGTCCTACCCAAAACAAAACAAATCTAAACACAGATTCCTCTCTCGGATCCGGATTCCGGAGTGTGTATCTGGATCAGATTTCTGCTGTAGAGCTCAGTCGGGTTCGGGAAACCTCCGCGGGATCTACTGGTACTTTTGTTACTCTTTATTTCAGGAAGCGGAGCTGCAATTTTGCAACACTGCAACTTTATTAGATTGTTTCATTGTTTGTGTTGTCGTCAGCGGGTCGCGGCGAGTGCTGTAGCCGGGCGAGGTGAGGGGAAGGGCGGGGAGCGAACACGGGAAATGCCGCGACCGCCGCGGAGCGATGACTTACATAAACAGGGCTGATTCTGATCATTATCACACACGAGCGTCTATGAATTCCCCCACAGGCAGCTCTATCGTACTATATGAAGACGGGTGTGGCGTTTTATTTTCCTGACTGGATTCATTTGCGTACGATCCTTGTTGGGATATTATGGGATAATCGTATTGGCTATTAAAAAGGACAGTTAGGGATCTATTTGAGTGTTACTATAATCATAGTTTTTCTCTGAAGACTTGTGATATATTTGTGATATGAGTGTGTAATATCCTCTAGGCTGAACGATACGAAGGGGAAAGTGTGTTCTTAAAGTTTAATCTTTACAAAAACCAACTTAAAGGGACAGTTCACCTACAAATGTATATTCTGACTGTCATCATTAACTTGTGTTTAGGTTGTTCCAAACCTATATGAGTTTCTTTCTTCTGCTGAAGACAAAAGAAGATATTTTGAAGAATATGGGTAACCAAACAGTTGATGACTTGCAGAAGTATGAAAAAAAAATACTATGGAAGTCAATGGGTTTAGTCACCAACATTCTTCAAAATATCTTCTTTTGTGTTCAACAGAAGAAAGAAACTGATACAGGGTCGGAAGAACTTGAGGACGAGGAAATGATGACTATAAAGTGAATGAATTTATAAACTATAAAGTGAACAGAGTTTTTTTTTTTTTTTTTTTTTTTTTTTAAATCTCTTTCCACTTGAGTTTTCACATAGGCCACATTCACACTGTTTTGGACCAAATAATCGTGACTATTTAATAATAAAAAAGACTTATGTTTCCTGCAGATTGGTCGACCTGGAGCCGGAGCCGAGCCCCAGATTGGGGGGTGATGGGGGGAAGAAGACGAAGATGCCCCCGGAGGAGGCAGGAGCACACAGACAAGAGGCCTACAACATGTCCCGTCTGCGGAGTTCCTCCCTGGAGATCAAGGAGAAGGGAACAGAATTCCTCAGAGACCAGCTGGATGCTGCACAAAAGGTGCCACTCTATTCCATTCTATTCTATTCCAGTATACTCCATTCCATTCCATTCCATTCTATTCTATTCCAATGTATTTCATTCTATTCTATTCCGTTGGAATATTCCATTCTATTCCATTCTATTCCATTCCATTCTATTCCGTTCTATTCTATTCTATTCCGTTCTATTGCGATGTATTTCATTCTATTCCGTTCTATTCCATTCTATTCCGTTCTATTCCATTCCATTCTATTCTATTCTATTCCGTTCTATTCTATTCTATTTCGATGCATTTCATTCTATTCCGTTCTATTCCATTCCATTCTATTCCATTCCGTTCTATTCCATTCCGTTCTATTCCATTCCATTCTATTGCGTTCTATTCCATTCCATTCCGTTCTATTCCAATCTATTCTGATGTATTTCATTCTATTCCGCTCTATTCCGTTCTATTCCATTCCGTTCTATTCCATTCTATTCTGTTCAATTCTTTTCTATTCTATTCCGATCTACTCTGAAAGCATATCTGTCCTCTCAGATTCCGTTCTATTCTATTCCTTTCTATTCTCTTCTAAACTATTAAAAGTAATGTTTTGGGGGGACTTTACATTTAGCTAAGAAAAAGGCTCTTGATGTTTTCATTGTAGGCTCTTCAGATCAGTGTTTCGGATCTGTAAAGCTCCAGTACACGGTTTCAAGTTACAAATTATGCGTTTCTGAATTGTAATAACTGCTCATGTCTTTGTCAAACCATAATTGTAAGTTGGAAACTTAGTTTTTTTTTGTAAGCTAGCCTACAACTTCTCTCATTTGACTGTTGTGATGTCATGTCAGTCAAACAAAATAGCAGCAGTGTCAACATGAGATACGTCGTCTAGTCATATTATAGTTATTTTTAAACGTATATATATATTTTTTTATTAAACTTTTACATTGTTTTATTATTCCATCCAATGATGCTGGTGCCCGTTAGTTATTTAATATTTTCCAAGACGATATAGACATTAATGTACATGAATATGAACTGCTTTGAAATATGAACGAACCATTAAAATGTTCTCTTACTCAATTCAGTTCTGTTTTATTGACCGCTGTCTGTGTTTTTTAGGAGCTGAAGCTGAAAGACGAGGAGTGTGTCAGACTGTCTCATGTCAGGAATCAGCTCGAGCAGGAATTGGAGGAACTGACCGCCAGTCTGTTTGAGGTGGGCGGGACTAATGTGACATCATCGCTGACAGTAGCTTGACTGTTGTGTGAAGATGTAGAGTTCAATAGTGAGACTAATATGTGTGCCATGTACTAATTGACAACAATATATTGCACTTAGTTTATTATTTCAGATGCCTTTTATATATTTATTAAATATAAAATTCAATCAGCCAAAGTAGCTAGTAGGAGTGACTGCGTTACACACCACTGCTGTCAAGCTCTGAATAAAACATATTATTATTAATGAATTCTTTATTTAAAAATATATTATGTAGTCTCACAATTAATATTAAATAATAAAAAAAATGCTACAAGCATAGTCATAAAAACATTCGTAAAATGCTATTTAAAATAGTTGAGCATGTTAGACTAGGGACATGTCTTCTTCCCAGGAGTATTTCATGTCTCAGACCTGTGTGTTGATCTCTGGTCTCTAGGAGGCTCATAAGATGGTGCGAGAGGCCAACGTGAAGCAGGCGGCGGCGGAGAAACAGCTGAAGGAGGCGCAGGGCAAGGTGCTGTCTCTCTCTCTCTCTCTGTCTGTCTGTCTCTCTGTCTCTCTCTCTCTATCTGTCTGTCTCTCTCTCTCTCTCTCTCTCTGTCTGTCTCTCTATCTGTCTCTCTCTCTCTATCTGTCTGTCTCTCTATCTGTCTCACTCTATCTGTCTGTCTCTCTATCTGTCTGTCTCACTCTATCTGTTTTTCTCACTCTATCTGTTTCTCACTATCTGTTTGTCTCACTCTATCTGTCTCTCTCTATCTGTTTGTCTCACTCTATCTGATTGTCTCACTCTATCTGTCTGTCTCACTCTATCTGTCTCTCTCTATCTGTCTCTCTCTATCTGTCTGTCTCTGTCTGTCTCTCTCTTATCTGTCTCTCTACTTCTGTCTCTCTCTCTCTATCTGTCTCACTCTATCTGTCTCACTCTATCTGTCTGTCTCTGTCTGTCTCTCTCTTATCTGTCTCTCTACTTCTGTCTCTCTCTCTATCTGTCTCACTCTATCTGTCTCACTCTATCTGTTTGTCTCTCTTGATCTGTCTGTCTCTGTCTGTGTCTCTCTCTCTATCTGTCTGTCTCGATCTGTCTGTCTCTCTCTATCTGTCTGTCTCTCTGTCTGTCTGTCTCTCTCTCTCTATCTGTCTCACTCTATCTGTCTGTCTCACTTTATCTGTCTCACTCTATCTCTCTGTCTCACTCTATCTGTCTGTCTCTGTCTATCTGTCTCACTTTATCTGCCTGTCTCTATCTGTCTCTCTCTATCTGTCTCTCTCTGTCTGTCTCTCACTATCTGTCTCACCCTGTCTGTCTCACTTTATCTGTCTGTCTTTATCTGTCTGTCAATCTATCTGTCTCACTCTATCTGTCTGTCTCTCTCTCTTTATCTGTCTCTCTCTGTCTCACTATCTGTTCACTCTTTCTGTCTCACTCTATATGTCACTCTATATCTGTCTCACTCTATCTTTCTGTCTCACTCTCTGCTCACTCTTTCTGTCTCACTCTCGGCTCACTCTTTCTGTCCCACTCTATCTGTATGTCTCACTCTTTCTGTCTCACTCTATCTGTATGTCTCACTCTTTCTGTCTCACTCTCTGCTCACTCTTTCTGTCTCACTCTTTGCTCACTTTCTGTCTCACTCTCTGCTCACTCTTTCTGTCTCACTCTTTGCTCACTCTTTCTGTCTCACTCTCGGCTCACTCTTTCTGTCTCATTCTCGGCTCACTCTTCCTGTCTCACTCTCTGCTCACTCTTTCTGTCTCACTCTTTGCTCACTTTCTGTCTCACTATCTGCTCACTCTTTCTGTCTCACTCTATCTGTATGTCTCACTCTTTCTGTCTCACTCTTTCTGTCTCATTCTCGGCTTCTTTCTGTCTCACTCTCTGCTCACTCTTTCTGTCTCACTCTTTGCTCACTTTCTGTCTCACTCTCTGCTCACTCTTTCTGTCTCACTCTTTGCTCACTCTTTCTGTCTCACTCTATCTGTATGTCTCACTCTTTCTGTCTCACTCTTTGCTCACTCTTTCTGTCTCACTCTCGGCTCACTCTTTCTGTCTCATTCTCGGCTCACTCTTTCTGTCTCACTCTCTGCTCACTCTTTCTGTCTCACTCTTTCTGTCTCACTCTCTGCTCACTCTATCTGTATGTCTCACTCTTTCTCTCTCACTCTTTGCTCACTCTTTCTGTCTCACTCTCTGCTCACTCTTTCTGTCTCACTCTTTGCTCACTTTCTGTCTCACTATCTGCTCACTCTTTCTGTCTCACTCTATCTGTATGTCTCACTCTTTCTGTCTCACTCTCGGCTCACTCTTTCTGTCTCACTCTTCTGTCTCATTCTCGGCTCACTCTTTGCTCACTCTTTCTGTCTCACTCTCGGCTCACTCTTTCTGGCTCACTCTTTCTGTCTCACTCTCTGCTCACTCTATCTGTATGTCTCACTCTTTCTCTCTCACTCTTTGCTCACTCTTTCTGTCTCACTCTCGGCTCACTCGTCTCACTCTATATGTCACTCTATATCGGTCTCACTCTGTATGTCTCACTCTTTCTGTCTCACTCTCGGCTCACTCTTTCTGTCTCTCTCTTTCTGTGGTCTCAGATTGATGTCCTGCAGGCGGAGGTCTCTGCTCTGAAAACCCTGGTGTTGACCTCTACGCCCTCGTCCCCGAACCGCCAGCTCCACCCTCAGCTGCTGTCTCCGGGCTCCAGCCGGTCCCGGGGCCACACGCGCAACAAGAGCGCCAGCGGAGCCCTCCAGCTGCAGACAGAGCCGCTGCCAACCAATGCCGCGACAAGCCAGGAGGACAGAGAGGTACAAACGACACCAAGATCACTGGCTTACAGAGACTGTACCTGCATGATGAAGGCTTGATCACTGTTTTACTGTACCTTCACTGATTTCCTGCTGTTCTTCCTCTCTTTCCCCCCCGCCTGCATTTCTCTGATCTGTGCAGTTCCTGTTCTCCTCTGTCTGATACTGTGTGTCTGATTCCTGGTCAGCTGGTCAGTGTGACCTGTGTGTGAACTCTCTCTATGGCAACAGGGTACAAAGGGTTACAAATTAGAACTTTAGAACTTATTTTTCTTTCTTTCCCTGGTGAAAAAAAAAAACATTTTAATCCAGCCCAAAAAGTGGTTTGCTGGTCTTTGCTGGTTTAGCTGGTCCTGGGCAGCTGTCAAATACCCAAAACTCCCATTGATAACTTAAACTATTAAAAATCCTTTTCGTTAATTGAAATAAAGCTGAAATCAAATATAAATATTAGATAAAAAAATGACAAAAACACATAACTCAATTACTAGAACTTAAATTAAAATGAAAATATAAAAATAAAATCTAATTCAAAATATTCATAAATACTTCAGTAGTATATAAATAATAGTCAAGACTTTACAATAAGATTCCATTCGTTAACATACCTCTAAAGCATTTATTAATCAATGTCAATTTCAACATTTACTAGTACATTATTAAAATCAAAAGTTTTACCTGTTGATAATATTTTAAATGTATCGCTCATTTTTAGTTATTATTAGTTCATACATTTAGAATTAATGTATGAAAGCTTGTTTCCGCCACAGAATAAAATTTTGTTTTATCTCACAATTGCGAGTTTACATCTCGCAATTCTGACTTTATTTCTCAGAATTGCGAGATATAAAGTCATGAAATAAGCCGCAATTGCGTCTTACAAAGTCAGAATTCTGACTTTTTTTCTCGCAATTGCGACTTTATATCACGCAATTCTGACTTTTTATCTCACAATTGCGACTTTATTTCTCAGAATTGCGACTTTATTTCTCAGAATTGCGACTTTATTTCTCAGAATTGCGACTTTATTTCTCAGAATTGCGACTTTATATCTCACAATTGCGACTTTATATCTCACAATTGCGACTTTATTTCTCAGAATTGCGACTTTATTTCTCAGAATTGCGACTTTATATCTCGCAATTGCGACTTTATATCTCACAATTGCGACTTTATATCTCACAATTGCGACATTATTTCTCAGAATTGTGACTTTATTTCTCACAATTCTGACTTCATATATCGCAATTGTGAGAAAAAAAGTCAGAATTATGAGATAAAAAGTCGCAATTATTATTATTTATTTATTATTCAGTGGCGGAAACATGCTTCCATATTATTGGGACCTTATTGTAACGTCTTACCAACTATACTAAAATATCCTAGACCAGCAAACCAGCTTTTTTCAGCAGAGAAACAAAACAAAGTAGCAATCAACACATTGAAGAAAAAGAGCATGAATTCATTGAGTGTTTAAAAAGCATGAACAAAAGCTTCTGTGATGTAGATGGACTCGGTGTTGTTTGCGGAGTTCCTCTCGTGGAAGGAGAAGCCCGGTCTGGACCGTTCCTCAGCGTTCATCAGCAGGGTGTTCAGGGAAGATATCGGACCCTGCCTTTCATTCACATGTTCTGAGGTACGCCAGTAAACATCAGCTCGTTTATCTTCCTCTGTGCTTTCCGTTCTCTCAGACCTTCTCTCATGGTTTTCCTCCAGTTGTCTCAGTCTGTCCAGTGCGCGGTGGAGAACAACTCTCTCACCATCGAGCCTGTAGCGATGTCGTCGCCGCACACGGTCAAAGACATCGAGTGTGGAGGACCCAAGTAAGTCATGGATGGACTCACGGTAACTCTTTATAAACAAAACAGATCCGTCACCTTGTTTCACACTTTTGGCCAATTTCAGAAATCAAATGTAGAATCTTGCATGCATTTTACTGAAATTTAGACTGATAATACTATACTTTTTCACATAATGTGCATTACTTTTTGTTATTTATATAATCACAAATCCAGTCAAGTTTTAAACTGAAAATGAAACAGTATGTAAAAAGCATTGTTTCATTTCTTTAAAAGGGGTTTCTTTTGGGCTCTACTAGAATAGATTTTCATGCTTGAGTGTTCAAGAAACACATTTTATTTCTTAAATTCTCCATTGTTGCGGCTCCTCTCTACTCAGTCTGTCAGTAACGCTCTGTTTAGTTCCTGTCTCTATGAAGCCCCTCCTTCTGAAAAGCACACTGTGCTCTGATTGGTCGGCTGGAGCAGTGTGTTGTGATTGGTCAGTGTTTGGGAAATGTCCCGCCCCTTACCATAACCTCCAGTTTCAACACACTCCTAACTAACTCAACCAGGCCCCGCCCCTTTATTCTGCGCATGAATTATTATAATGAGGAATATTGTGACGTGTTCATTCCCGAAAGAAACTCAAGACTACAATGGAGGCATTTCAGGAGTTCAGAAACACTGACACTGATATAGAGAATCACTCCTGCTGGAGGGACTTTGTGCTTTGTAACTTTGCAGAGCTTTTTCATGCTCAAACTGCAACTTTAAAGAAAGTAAAAAAAAAACTTCAAGGTCAGAATGTAATTTATAACACAATGCAAGTGCACTTTGCATTTTTAGCATTGTCATATGAGGCACTGTTAACTGCTGAGCAAATTATTTAAATTTAGCTAAACTTTCTAACATGCTACCTGAAAAATAAAACATCTGGTTTAATGGCACAGATGTTTCGAGTAGCTACTGAGGTTTGTGACAAGAATGCATGCTAAGTATGTACCACAGAGAATTATGGTTGGAAATAATGGCCTAAATCCTAATAATGGCCTAAATCCCAATACTGCATGCTTGAATGAGTGCACAAACACTTACTTTCATATCAGACACACCATCAGCTCTTTCAGACTGGCTAACGCTAATCCTGACCAAAATTAAAATCCTTGGGTTTGACATGTAGCATGTGGGATCCTCTTTAAATCCTGCCTGGTGGCGACAAATACACATACTGTCAATCAGAGCAATTGCACTTAGACCTGGGAAGTCACGCTTTAATCACGCTTTAATCACACTTTAATCACACTTTAATCACTGTTTGATTTGGGGTTGTTTTCACAGCGGTTGCCGGACACCGATAGAAACGTAAGTGATTCCAAGAACCGAATGTGCATGAAATCCTGATTTACACTAACACATGTTCCTTTCTGTCTGGAGAATGTTTATTAGTTAAGTAAATTTTTTTAGATAAATCTGGCGTGAACACCTTTTGCCAAGTTCTTCATTCTGTCCTGCCTGTGTGAGTCCGTTAAGAGTGTTCAGTCATTTGATTGACAGCTTCATTGTCCAGTGTTCTCTTTTGCTTGAACAGTAAATGTGCATTGAGCGGGATGTCCCGCCACTGCCGACATCGCATCAAACTTGGAGATAAAGAGAATTACTACTATATATCTCCGTCTAGCAGAGCACGGGTACATGTCTATATCACTCCCTCTCATTCTTCATAAGCGCATTTATTAAATGAGATGTTAATTTCAGGATCCGGTTCATACTTCAGTGTTCTCTCCTCAGATCACAGCGGTGTGTAACTTCTTCACTTACATCAGGTACATCCAGCAGGGCCTTGTCAGACAAGAGGGTGAGTTCACCAACTGTACACTCGAATCCTTTAATTCACTTTGGCCATTTTGTGATGTGTATATATATATATATATATATATATATATATATATATATAAATAAGAAAGTATTTTACAATAAGAACATGTATTAAGACAAATAATAGTAGTCAAAGTGTATATTTATATGTATTACACACACATACTATTTTAAGTTACATACTATTATTATATAAAAATGTATGTATGAAATGCCAATTTTTATTTATTCATATATTTTAATATTACATTAAATATTTTATATATGTAAGATTATATATATATAATGTATATTTAAAATATATAATAAAATATGTATTATTATATACCATTTTAATATTACATAAATATATATAATATTAGAAATTATTGTATTAAAATATATATAATTATATATATATTATATATAGATATTTTATTATATATACATTTGATATAATATTAAAAGTTTATATAAATAAAATGCATATTTTATTTTATTATATATATATATATATATATATACACACACACTTTTAAGATTTTTTTTATATATATTAAAAATATTATTTTTTATATTACTTAATATTTTAATATTAAGTGTTAAGTATTAAGTATTAAGTTTGTTATTTAAAAATACCATAAAATACTACGAATAGTAAAATGGTGGATATTTTTATTACAATAAAGTATGTCAGAAGAAAACTAAGAATATTAAAAATATTATTTTTTATATACTTTATTTATACATACAATTTTGTATATATAAAGTGTGTATATATATTATATATATGTATATATATAATATTTTAATATTAAGTGTTAAGTATTAAGTTTGTTATTGAATTATTTAGTTGTTATTTAAAAATACCATAAAATACTACAAATAGTAAAATGGTGGATATTTTTATTACAATAAAGTATGTCAGAATAAAACTGTAATTTTCCTCTGGTTGCAGTTCAGCAGATGTTTTGGGAAGTGATGCGTCTGCGGAGAGAGATGAGTGTGGCCAAACTGGGATATTTCCTGACGGAGGAGAGCTAGAGAACCAGAAAACACAAACACATCTCAACACTCACTCACTCACACACTCCCATGACGGCAATTTTAACTATATATTCATGTATGTATTCAGGGAAACACTACAGAAGAATTCCCAGAATGCCTCTTTTCCCTGAGCCAATGGAATAACAGCATTCCAGTTCTACTGTTGACAGGTTTTGTGTCATTTTTTGCTTTTGGAAGGACCAAACGTGTTAAAAAGTGCCACTTAACACTGAGGTTAACATCTGGAAGACATTTATATTTCAAGAAGTCAACAACAGGACGTTTTCTTTCCATTTACCGGTAAAACGTCTCTGACATTTATTTAGCCTTTTCCCAAGTTCATAGCTTGAAGTTGAACCCTTATAGTCAAACCTTAAATGTTTTCAGCTCATCTAGTGTTCCTCAGTTTACAAACAGTCTCAAATCTCAACCAGTTTGATAGAATTCTAGAAAGATAGCAAAATAATTGCCTTTTATTTGCAGAAATCTTATGCTGTGTTTGTTTTGTCGGAATTACAATGTTACAAACAGTTCTTCCAAAACAGTTTGACAAATATGTGAAGGTTTTATCTGATAGATAGATCGTTCTAGAGCTCCTTTTGATTTCACCTTGCAGTTTTGAACACTATCTTGAATGTGCAATGCACTTAAGAACACTAAGGCGCTTTCTGTCCCAGCATATTTCAAACGGTTTACAGCTTTGAATGGACAATCCTCCACAGGTCTTTTCTATGCAACCTCCTTAAAGTGCCAAGAAATGTGCAATGTGAGTCTCAGTCTGTAACAGACACTCCTGCACACACACACACGTCACTACCAGCACGCATGTTATGAATGCTAAACCATCTTAGACACAGGTTATGGTACTTGTAGCATGATGCATCACACTCCCTGTAGATAATAACCGTTGCTTGATTGACAATCGCTGTCTTACTGCACAAATACAGTGTTTACAGAGCCTTTATGGGCCGTAGCCGCCATATTTAACGTGATGCGAGTGAAACATGTCTTCGGATGCTTGTATTTGTTTGGTTTTTTAAAACTGGAAATATATGTGCAAAGCCTTGTTTTAATTCGTGACACATTAAATTTAGCGTCTACCCTCAGGTCCGTTGTAAGTTAAACTGCCTCGTCATGTTAAAATGACCGTGTGTGTTTTCAGTCTATTAAAGTCTTCGGAATATAAATGACTCGGATTTGTTTTGTGAATGTTGTCCCAAGAAATGTTCCCAAAAGATGTATATATAGCATGTAAGAACTGTGCTTTATTCATAATAATTTATGTATAAAAATCATGTTGGTCTAATATAAATTTATGGACTTCCACAGGCATTGAATATATATATATATAATTATGATTTTATGAGATAATGGAACATTTCAGAAATTCAGATAATAATAGTTATGTCATATAACGTCAAAGCTTATTTAAATGCATCATACACACATGTATGCATGAGGTCACAGCAAAATGCCAGTCTCAATACGTGTACAAATTCAAGGCTAAGCTACAACAAAGCAAGGATTTTCGTGCGTCAGCTGATGTGACGTCACACGTGGGAGAGCCGACGGACAAAAGCTTTTCTCAAGGGCGAGAACACTGGGAGAAATGTTAAAAATGCTTTGCAGGCTTGAACACGTTTCATTCGTGTGTGTTTTCCGTCCAGTGTTTCTGGTCGAGCGCAGTGGAACGAGACTGTGGTTATGAAACTGGAATATTGAACATGTAAACACAGACCGATTGTGACCAAATCTGCACATTTTCCAAACCAGTTTTCCCTTGACTCCTCATCTTCCTCTCGGACAGCATTCTGCCTTCACCGTCTCGGCTTTCCGAAGGAAAACTCTGCAGGATTGATATTCTGAGTATAAGTATATGCGTTTAAACATACAAAACAACTGCTTGAACTGGAGATTGTGACACCTTTTGTAGCAGGCGAGGAAGAGCAGAATCAAAGCCACGCCCCCTAGGACTGACATCACTGACGAGACAATGGAGGAGGCAGAAAGGGGCGGGGCTTCAGGTTCTACATATGCAACAAATAACAGCTCATTTATGTGATTATGATTAATATATGCCGTAGATGTGGGAGACTGATGGGGATGAGCTGCTCACCTGTACAGGTGTGGCCTCCAGGTGTGTTGAAGCACTGCAGGTGTGGAGGGCAGACGGGCGGATGAGCAGCACATTCATCGATATCTGAAATAACCAATAAAAACACTGTTTTAATGTGTTTTAATTGGGTGTAAAATGAATCAGGTCCAATTTTATTACAATATTTGATTTAATATTAATCTTTTAACATTTTGCCATTAATATTTACCACATAATCTAAAGTTATTTTACATTAAATTTTTTTTAAACTTAGTCAATTGTTAGGAAATAAAAAAGCTAACTTTTTATAAGAGAACGATAATAGGAAATTAAATAATGATTAAAAATAAGTAAATTGAAAGAAAATTGACATACTTTCTTATGTCATGCAAGATATTATTGTAACGTGATGACATATATTGTAAGATAATGTCAGGAAATTAAATTATGGTTTGAAATAAGACCAGAAATAAGTAAGAAAATAAATAAATACTACGTCTTCATTTATCTTCTTATGTCACATTAGTTATTATAGCAATTTCTTTTTATATTTTCATGAGTGTAAACATGACAGGATTTTAAATAAATTTTAACATAATATTTTCCAATACAGAAAAAAAAGTAAACTCTGTAGGTTTTTACATTAATATTAATTGTTAAATATTTTTTCATTCATATTTACCATAATCGGATCTAATGTTATTTTACATTGAATTCATTTTAATGACTGTCTATGAATGTTCAAATGTCCAAAAGTTTAATAGTAAATGTATTTACAATTAAATAATACTAAATTGATTGATTAATTTAATATTAATTGTTTAATATTAATCATTAATATTTATTTAATTTAAAATGTAGTCTACTGTTATTTTACATTTAATATTTAATATAGTTTAGTCTAGTTTAAAGAATGTCCTAACATCCAAAATAAATGAGTAGATCATTCATCAATATTTGAAATAACCAATAAAAACATTGTTCTAAATTTTTAAATAGTCAATTTCTAAATTTAATTTAAACATTTAATTTAATATATTAACAAACTGTTTAAAGTTTGTATTAATATTTAATATTTAATTTAATATTTAATCAAATGTTATTTGACAATTAATATTACACATTTAATGTAATATTACATATTTAATTTAATTTAATCTAAAACCCGTGAGCAGAAACCGTGGCAGGTGGGTGGTTGTGGGCTCCAGCTGTGAGTGTTGGGGTCACAGGTGACGTGTGCGGCTCCCTGGAGCAAGTATCCAGTAGGACACTGATACATCACGGTGGAGTCACACAGCACAGAGAAACCCAGATGCAGCCGCGGCACCGCACCACAGACCGGGTCTGAAAATGAGACCAAATCATAGGGCGAATATGAATAAAACACATCAAATAAAAGGATTATTTGATTCCTTTCGACCGCTATTACCTGCGTCTGGTTCTCTCCACGCTGAGAGGTTCATGTGGGCGATGCGTGTGCAGGACAGCAGGTCGTCAGGGCGGAGTGTGTGTGCGAAGGGGTCAAAGGGCACCAGTCGGATGTGTGTGTTGTCACAGATGATGCGGGACAGAGATGTAGTGTGGAGAGCGTCTCTCTGAGCAGAGCTGAACACACCTTCACTCTGCCACCAGAACCTTAACCAGAATTACCATTTAAAACCCATTTTGGGGGGCATTTTGACCCCCAAAAAAAGTTGTATAAATTGAGTGTTCATCAGAGGGATCCAAGACCCTAGGACTTTTGACGCACTTGAACCACAAATACACAAAAACATTTTTTTTAAAGGATTCAAGGAGTTTTTGAGGTTGAAATGTAAAGAAGTAACAAATCCTTCACTCGCGGGACTATTTGACCACCTTAGGAATGAATGGAATGCGAGGAATGCTTCAGTACACACAGAAAAACCTAAAAATGCTTAAAATTCAAACTACAAATACTAAAACTACACCAAAAAATTATTTTATCACTCTTTATATTACTCAACTCTTTCATTTTGAGTTAAAAGAATGTGAGGAATGTGCTTAAATTACTATTTATTTATTAATCAAATCTAGTCATTTAAAAGGTAAATGAAATAAAAAATAACAAAAAAATTGAAAAAAAAAAATAGAAAAAATATTTTCAAAATTAAATAAAGTATAATTTTATGGGCTTCGGGTCATTTTGACCCGCAAGGGAAAGATGTGTTACAAAGCGCGAGGGAAGGATGAGGGTTAATTATGTACTTCATATCATACATATAAATTATTACATTGTTTAAATTAATACATTTTTAGTTAACTGTGATTTTTGTATATGTACATTTCTGAAATACATAACTTAGACAGTTACAGATCACTCTAAATTGTAATGTGGACTCATGTACTTTCTGTAAAGCTGCTTTGAAATGATGTGTATTGTTTTTAGCGCTAAATGTGAATTGAATTGAATATCATGCCAGATTGAAATCACTCAACGTTTAAATAAACAAGGAGTGGAACATCACACTACCGGTCACCGTCTCGGAGGGCTTTGAACTGTTTTGCAATCAGGCATGCCAGCAGTGACCCCACGCGACCCCCGGGCAGAGCGGGCTCTGAGATCGCCCCGACCCACACGTCTATGTTCTCCGCCGATCCATAGAGATGCAGCAGCTTCCTGGCCAGAACTACATTACCCAGAATCCCTGTTAAATCAGACTCGTTCGCTGGGGCAGAGAGGCCGCAGAGTTTTCTCCATGCACTGTAACCTGCGGAGAGAATGAAGATTTCACTGTTTTATATGATTTGACTGTAACCACATACATGGAAATAATAAAATGATGCATGGAAATGAAACTGTCGACAGTCTCAGTGAGTTTAATTCACACATTTAGTTCGAGTGTTGTAGTTTTATGATGCAAGTTTAGCACTGCTGCAGTTCATTTTACAGTTTCCCCTGCATAATGTTGACTATTAGGGACAAGAAAATTGATTATTTGTCAAATTCGAATGACGTTTTAGTAATTTATGACAGTGTGAGTTAATTTGTTGGTTGATCGATCATTAATCTAGTAGGCTAAATTATTTAATCCACTGAACACTGCAGTGGTAATATAAAAACACTCTCCCAACAGCATACGGTTTCTTTTGAGCCTAATTCCTAGTCAAATTAAAATGATATAGTTGTATATATGACTTGTGATGGTATTTTATATAGATGTGGCCAGACATGCAGTCTACCAATAACATTAGAGCGACAGCACTAGTACGAACACCCACAAGCGACTACACAGTACAGAGACTAGCGACGAACGGGGCTTTAGAAGGCAGGCTGTTGACAGGCACCTTGTAAGCCGTGATCTCGCCCCCTCTGCAGGTTTAATGCCGCTAGGTCGAGCGGGAGCCCTCCCTGAGCCTGGAAAAGCCTCTCGGTCAGTTCCTCCACCATCATCTGATCTGCTGTCTGCAGTTTCGCTGGGGACAAGAGCAAACCACGCAGCACAGGATCGATGCCTCCTACACACACACAAATGTTCATTATGCATCATAATCTGATGTGCATGTTGAGTAAATGAACATGCAATCATGAAAATTACGGCTAAACACTAAAGGCACTAATCAATTTTCGAGACTTTGGCCTATTTTGCTTCTATCACATTTTCAGTGTCTCTGTTTGTCTGAAGACGCTGGAGACTAACAGCCAACTCTTGCTTGTATTTACACTTGAGTATTGTTTCCTTGTTATTCGTTTGTCATCTTCGCTTTGTTTTTTGTGAAGCATTTTTTAGCTTTGCTTCAGCGATGATAAAGACACATCCACTCTTGCATCGCCTGTTTGTGCATTTTGGGGTCGGAGCAATGACGGGAGGGGCGTATTTGTTTGGGTTGATTTCAAATATTAACAGTGTTTCTCAGAAATCACTTACTGCACCTTTAAGTGTTTATTTCTGACCCTGGATCACAAAACCAGTCACATGTCACACGGGTATATTTGTGGCAATAGCCAACAATACATTGTATGGGTCAAAATTATCGATTTTTCTTTTATGACAAAAATCATTAGGATATTAAGTAAAGATCATGTTCCATGAAGATATTTTGTACATTTATTTTTGTGAGTGAATGCAACAAAAGCATGAACATAAATGAAAGGCTTTAAAGGAGATTTTCTCAATGTTTCGATTTTTTTGCACCCGCAGATTCCAGATTTTCAAATAGTTGTATCTTGGCCAAATACATCAATGGAAAGCTTATTTATTCAGCTTATTATGTAAAAAAAAAATTATAATAATAATTGACCCATGTAACTGTTTTTTTGGTCCACATTTTATTACACTTTATAATTTCTCGTGTCTTTAGATTTAATTTATAATACATATCTGTAAAGGCTGTGAGTTTTTCCTCCTGCACTGAGTCCGAAATCTCCACTTCAGCAGCTTTACATACACCAAACTTTATTGCTATCTCTATTTTGAAGGTTTTTACTAAGGGGTTTTCATGTACATTACCATTTACTTTTTACTATTTATATAACAATTTATTCTTAAAAACATGGTGACATTTTTTCTTCTTCTGGATGTTAAGTGTTGTTTTTTTGGATTTATGAAGTGATAAAAAGAGATATATCCAAAACCCCTTCTAAAAAAAGTTTGACTCTAATGTCAACAAAATCAAACGAGCATTTTGAACCTGGCTATATCCAATGTTTGGATTTCTGGAAATTCATGCAAAGTAGTGCATATTTAATGAATGCATCAGTAGCATATTAAAACTTAACATTTAAGAGAACTTGTAATACAAAACAACCGTCTTACTGTACTGTGATTACATTGTGAAATATGATGATATCTGTTAGTTAAGTGTGTTTGTGAAACGAACCCTCTTGCACCATCCTCCAGGATGCAAACAAAGAGTGGTGTAATGGCAAAGCCGGGTGTTCGGGGCTCAACCGGTAATCCGGTCCGAGGCGGTTCACAACCGGGTGCACGGTCACGTGTGCAAACCGAAAGGCAGCGGTGGAGAAAATGTTGGAGATGCTGGGGTCAGCATCAGGGTCGTAACCTTTGTACGAGGGCATGAGGACCAGGTTAGCACTGCGGCCCAGGACATGTGGCAAGTAGTGATCCCATGTCAAGATCTTCCAAAACAAGATTCAGCAAGTCAGATGCATGAATAAATTAAGAAACCTTTTTTTGTTTTACACTCATTTTACATGTGGACATCTTCTCACCTGGTGGACGGCGCCCAGTATTTTCCTGGCCTCCTGGTACAGCGTGTCCGGGCTCCAGTGAGGATTGAGCTTGTGAAGCTCCTCAGCCAACCGGTTGTGTTCTCTCAGAAAGAGCGTGTGCAGAGCGATCATACCCAGGTGCTCATTGGCCCGAGAGTCACCTGAGACACGCCCACAAAAACAGCACAACAACTGGTCAGTTTAAATCAGAAAGCATTAGTGTGAAGACCTAGCTGGCACATTTTTTAATAAATAAATGACACAAATATTGACTATTATACTGTTTCTTTATAAGATGTTTTAGCTGTAATACCCTTAAAGTCAACATTAAATAAAAACTGAGCTATTAACTTTATTAATGCACATTCCTAGCCTACACACTACAGTTTGTACTGCATCTCCAGCATCCCACACTGGATAAGCTGAAAATAAAATAAAATAAATAAATAAATAATAATAATTATTATTTTTTTAAATAAAACAAAATAAAAAATAATAATAATTCAAATAAAATAATAAAAAATTATAATAAAATAAAATAAATTAAATTAAATAAAAATTAAATTAAATAAATATTGGTTTTATTTAATATTAATGCCATCAACCTGCTTGGAAACAGAACGATCTATTCCCTATGGATATGTTGAGCCCCTCCGCTGTCTTTGGCAGCGGGATGGTGTTGATCCGCTCTCGCGGGCCGCAGGGATCCAGGTGAGGTTGTGTGCGGGTCAGGTAGGGCATGAAGCCGAGCCCTTGGTCTGAGTGGAACTGATTGACGGCGAGCAGGCCGAGAGGGGACGAGAGGTTCCTCAGGACGCCGGCAAGCGCATCCGAGCTCCCGTAAACCATGCTGGCATCCACGAATGCGGTGATGGCGTTCAGCTGCTCCCGGTGACCGAGAGGAACGGAGCCGCCCGTACAGCTGGGAGCCGAGCGGAAGAACGGCATGCAGGTCTGAGTGCCCGTGCGAGGGTCCGAGAGGGGGATCTGAACGCGAAGAAAAAGAGACTGATGTTCAGACTGAAGTGTGTACAATCCAGTAGGGTTGCTCTCGACTAAAGATTTTTCTAGTCGACTAGTAGTTGTTCATTTAAGTGATTAGAGAGAAGAGCAAAGAGAGAAGAAGAGAGACGGGAAGACTCAACTTCTGTTCAATACCATTATTGGCTGATTTGGTCTTATTTTCATCTTTAGTTTAGCTAGCTACACTCTTAAACAATAAAGGTTCTATTTTTACATCTATAGTTCCATTTAGAACCTTTAACATAACATTCCAAAAAATGTATTTATAGCGGGGAAAATAGAGTTTATTTTTAGAATGTTCACTGAAAGGTTCTTTGTGGAACCAAAAATGGTCCTTCTATGGCATCACTGTGAAAAAGTTGTCAACTAAAACTATAGCTATTGAAAATATCAAATAGCATAAATAAAAAAATATAATAAAAAAATAGCATAATTAGATGAAAAACTCAAACTTAAAAATAACAACATTGGTTGAGCCAATATTGCAATTTTGTTTAACACAGAAAATCCACACTTAAACTCTTAAACTTATTTTCTTTCTTAGGCGATTAGTCGACTAAGTTAAACTCAAGTGATGGCGCCGGCGCCTGTATGTCATACAGTAAACGCTCTCCACACAAACACAGTTATGTGCCTTGTAATAGCGCACATTTATCTAGGCTAACATTAGTGCGAACGGACTTGTAAAGTTGCTGCTACTTCCATTTTTCAAGTGATAAGCCATATTTGAGGTTGATGAATGATGGGTGAATGTTTGGATTTCACGGACTGAATTTCACCTTTTTTTTTTCTGCAACTAACCGACTGATACAATTTTGGTCGACCAAGCCTCTTCTAGTTGACTAATTGTTAGTCGATTATTAGGGGGCAGTCCTACCATCTAGCATCTGTTTTCAGGGTGTTCGTACACACCTGTATTGGGAAACACGGCGTGTCCCGGCTGCAGGTGCGTGTGCAGTCGGCTCCGGTCTTAAAGGCCGCAGTGCTGGGACTCTGAGGGGTCAAAGTCAGGTCATGGTCGATCCACTGACCCCACTCCACCAGCAGATGAGACAGAGACGTGTCCAGAGAGATGTTCTCATTATGAGTGTACAAAACCTCCTGCGACACACTGCGGACCTGCAAAGAGAGAGTAACTGGAACACTCAACTTCTGTTCAATACCATTATTGGCTGATTTGGTCTTATTTTCATCTTTAGTTTAGCTAGCTACACTTAAAAAAAAAAAAAAGTTCTATATTGACATCTATAGTTCCATTTAGAACCTTTAACATAACATTCCAAAAATATTTTTAGAATGTTCACTGAAAGGTTCTTTGTGGAAACCAAAAATGGTTCTTCTATGGCATCACTGTGAAAATATCTCTGTGAAAAAGTTGTTAACTAAAACTATAGCTATTGAAAATATCAAATAGCATAAATGAAAAAAATATTTAAAAAAATAGCATAATTAGATGAAAAACTCAAACTTAAAAATAACAACATTGGTTGAGCCAATATTGCAATTTTGTTTAACACAGAAAATCCACACTTAAACTCTTTAACTTATTATCTTTCATTAAATTGTTGATTGCATAGCAAGTTGCATATTAAAGTTAAATTCAAGTAAATTATGAGTTAAATAAATAATTTTAATTATTTAAAGTCCCCCATAGTCAATAGTTTTATCCCTTAAAACTCATCTTTGATCACCAAAATTACATATTTAAACAGTTTTTCCCTGAAAAAAATACTCAGCAATGGTGTTGACTTATGAATTTGCACATGGTTTGTCTCAAAGCAAATTAAAAACACCACATAGACACATATAAACAACAAGAAAAAGGATTTTTACCACAGGGGGACTTTAAATAGTAATAATAAGAAATATAATTTGCTTTTGTAAAAAGAAATTCACTATTTCCTATTATAGTAACTACATGGGTAAAGGTTAGGTTTAGAGGTCGGTTCAGCGTATCTAATTATTACCTAGTTATTGTAATAACTATGATAAGTATATAGTATGTACATGGAGAACATGTCTTTAAAATAAAGTGCTACCATATATAGAATGTATTGTAAAATACGGTTTCTCATTGTATGCAAACACTTTAGCAAAATATAAACCCACCAAATGGATAATAAAACAAACTGAATTTAAAATTGTGAAAGTAAAAAATGCAAACCAACTACGATTAAAGACTAATAATTCCTTGAGATTTTTTCCATGAGTTTTCAGACAGTCTTACAGGTGGTAGTGTGTAGTTATGGTAAGTGTGCTGTGGGTTCCAGCCCCTCGGGGCCCCTCGAGGGTCCTCGTACTCGGGCGAGAGCCAGCGGGCATAAGGGGTGTTCGCTGCACCCCAGAGAGGGTTTTCTCTGCAAAGTCAAAAGATGTTTTCTGAGCTTAATTAAAACTCAGTGACAAATGGGTAACACTTTTGAATACTGTTTCTTAATCAATGAATCACTACACGACACAAATGAGTAACGCACTAATAACATTCTAGTAACTACTATTAACCATTAATTTTAATTTGTAATTTGATAAAAAAAAAATAATAAATGTATGTCGTAACTTTGATGTATAACTCTATATGCAAACTCAACACTCATGTAAAAGAGATTAAAATCTCAGTGAGTCTTCTCTCCTGGTTAAATAAAAATAAAGCTTCTAAACTAACAAGAAACTCTGATTAACACATTAGTAAGTAATAGCGCTCAGTTGAATGTTGTAGTTCACTATTAGCTAATAAGTAACTACAATTTTAATTTAATTTTTGGTCATTTTTGCCTTTATTGTGATAGGATAGTATAGAGTGGACAGGAAGCGAGGTGGGAGAGAGACGGGGGACGGGATCGGGAAAGGTCCACGAGCCGGGACTCGAACTCGGGTCACCCGAAGCGCAGCGGCACTAAACTACCGATAGTCTCATGGGCAGCGTGCCGACACTACTATTTTTTTCATACCTCTCAGAGAACTACTATGTACAGGTTCATAATTAACATGAATATTGCATAATTTATAATAAAAGGCAACGGTAACCCACTAGTAATGACTCAAGTGTTACTACATCCATCTAAAGGAACTACTAATTATTTAGATCAGTATTCTAAAGTGAAAAACATTGTAAGCTTTTGAGATTTTTGTAAGATTTGGATTTGGTAAAACTTTAGTCATTACTAGTGTGTTCCCATGATCTTCACTTTAGAAAACGTATCCAAATAATTAGTTGTTCCTTTAAAAAGATGTAGTAACACTTGGGTCATTACTAATGCTTTATCATTACCTTATATTCACATTATGCATTATAATATGAATTATGAACATGTATAAAGTAGTTCTTAACAGTCTTCAGTGAATTATGAAAAATAGTAGTTACTGATTAGCTAATAGTGAACTAGCACATTCAACTGAGCGCTATTACTTACCAATTCATCAATCAGAATTTCTTGTTAGTTAATAGTAGTTACTAAAATGTTAATTGTGCGTTACTCATTTGTGACCCTGGACCACAAAACCAGTCAAATATGTCTTTTTTTTTTAAATTGAGATGAATAAGCTTTCCATTGATGTATGGTTTGTTAGGATAGGACAATATTTGGCAGATATAAAACTATTTGAAAATCTGGAATCTGAGAGTGCAAGAAAATCAAAACATTGAGAAAATCGCCTTTAAAGTTCTCCATTTATGTTCGTGATTGTCCTGCATTCACTCAAACTTTCAAAAATAAAAGTTTTATATATTTATGGTAGGAAATTTACTAAATATCTTCATGGAACATGATCTTTACTTAATATCCTAATGACTTTTGGCATAAAAGAAAAATCTATAATTTTGACCCATACAATGTATTGTTGACTATTGCTACAAATATACCCGTGTGACTTGTGACTGGTCATTTGTTCATGTGTAGTTATTCATTAATGAAGGAACAGTATTCTAAAGTGTTACCGACAAATTATATATTTTGGCATCCTGTGCAATACGCATGAGCACCTGTTGTTGCAGTGTCCTGTGATGGTACGGTAGCGTTTGGACAGACAGTCAGATTTACACACGGGTCTCTGCGTCTCTGCCGAACAGCCTGTAACCTGCAGTATGGTCTCCATGTCTTCTGCACTTAAAAGCTCTAAGATGCACACAAACAAATGTTGAGATGACTTGTAAGAGCTTCCAAGATCATTTGTTAACTTTTTTTTTCTAGCGATTTTAGGCATTACAGGGATTACTCAAAACAGAGAAATAGAAAAGAACAAAGGAAGGACGGACATCACAAATCAAAAATACAGGTGAAAACATGAACCTCCATCTGAATCCCTTATTTGTTTATTTTTAATGTCTATTAATGTACCGGTGAGGTCGGGTTTGTCCATGGAGTGTGTGTACACCATCTCTCTTATCAGCTCTACCGTGTTGTCGAGAAACTCGGCGGATCTGATGTGGGTTCTGGTTTTCGGGCCAGTTTGTTTGAACAAGGCCAACAGGTCACTGGGTCGGACAGAACCGTCCGATACAGACGACTTCACTCTGACAGAAATGAGAGGAAATAAAAATACTTTATGACATCATTTTGTAGCTCTGAACTCTGACTGTATGATAAAAATCCACTCATTTGTGTCTAGTTACACGTTTCTATTTCTGATTGGTTAATACTTCAATCAAATGAGCAGTAAGGTGTATTCTTTAAGTCTGTATGCAAATGTCACCTCTCATTGGTGTGATCGTACGCAGCATCGGTCAGCTCTCTGGCTCGGCGTAAAGCTTCCTGAATGAAACTAGATCCCAAATACACTGGAAAAACACCACATGACACTACAAAACCTGCCATTCAGCTTTTGCTATTTGATTTGACAAAAACTACAGTGATGGAATTAAAATGTCTTATTATGTACTTGTCAGTCTTGTATATGCAGTTGGTGAGCACAAAGAAAGCATTAAGCTACAATTTTTTTATTTTTCCCAGAAAAAGACTAACTACTAGACATATATAGTTCAGTACCTGTTGCATTCTGGGAAGGAAAAAGAGATGTGGATGACAGCGGCAGAAGCAATATCATAAATACAGATATAATCATGCATGAGAAAGATTCCTGCAATAAGAAAAATATACATATACAAATTTACAAAATAATTTATGTATGTTAATGCATATACACACACACACAATCTATAATTATTATACATGAATAAAAAATCAGACAACTACACAAAAATATTTTTTATATATTTTTTCATGTGTAATATTATAGTATATATAGTATATATTATTTTGCACAATTGTTGCATACTTTTGTAATAGTTTTTATACAATTATTTTATATATAATTATTGCACATACATACAACTAGTATACAAAATTTAAATATTAAAATAATAATTAATCAAATAACTATACAAAACAATTATTATACATGAAAAAACTAATTAAAAATATATATATAAAAAATAATTACATGAATATGTAATTTTTGTATGTTTTTTTCACATGTAATAACTACAGTATAGTTGCTACTATTGCAACTATTATACAAAAATAACATAAATATGAAAATAATGAATAAAAAACGATTCAAAACAAAAAATTATATATTATATATATATATATATACACACACACACACACACACACACACACACAAACTATAAAAATACACAAATATACACCTATTGTACAAAATGATATTAATATAAACATTTAAATAATATATTAGTGTATTTCTTAGTTGTACTTACCAAGCATGTCGTATCCATCTGTACGGTCTCGTATTCTCACTTTTTGTCTTGTAAAATATATAACATTTTGTTCTTGCTTCAGAATAAAACTATGCGTTGCGTGGGCTTGTGTACAGAAGAGTAGTGGTAATGTACAAAAATACAATAAATAAATAGCAATGAATGCAGAAAAATAATGTTATAAATATGCAAAATAATTAGCCAGAGTATTTATACATCACAATCTGAACAGTTTGATGATGTGCGACTGTGCAAATCAGTGTAATTACGTGTTTCAGAAGGTTTGTGTCGGCTGTGTGTGAGGGGACTGACTTTTATACGCTGGCTTCGGGCTACAGGTATGTGCAGAATTCGGTTATCTGTGTGACTGGTGACAACAATTCAACATCAAACGATCCCCAACACACAGAGCGAATGTCCTGCGCTGATCCAAACCCATCATCCTCTATCTAATGGGGTAATCGACCCAATCACTCCTCATGCAAGTCATATAGAGCCACAGCGCACGGTTTCACCTTCTGAACCAAACGTGTTCAACGTTACTAAGGTGTTATACAGTACGGTGTAATATTATCAGTTATCTATGGCAAGCCATTTTAACTTTTATTCATTTCCAGTATATGAATTGTTGATTTCTGTAATTATATTTTCACAAGTGAAATGTCACCATAGGCTGCCATTCAAAATAAATTGTTGATACTAGTAGAAATATAATTTTTTATATCAATAATTACATTGTTACTAGTCAAAAATGCGAATTACTGATATCAAGAATTCAATTGTCACTAGATGAAATGTCTATTCTTTGATATCAACAATTGAATTGCTACTAGTAAAATTTTCATTTTTTGATATCTGAAAATGTATTTCTGATATCAATATAATTTCAGATATCTAAAATGGCTTTCTTACTAGTAACAATCACACATTCATGATATCAGAAATTAACATTGTCACTAGTGAAAATGGAATTATTGATATCAAAAATGAACTTTGTTACTAGTAGCAATTCAGTTGTTGATATCAAGAATAGACTATTTGTTGATACAAGAATATTTCAACTAGTGACAATTGAATTCTTGATATCAAAAATAAATGCTTTTACTAGTAAGAATTGTATTTCTGATATGTTAAACTGGAATTTCAACTAGTAAGAAATCAATTCTTGATATCAACAATTGATTTTGAATGGCAGTCTATGGTGACATTTCACTAGTGAAAATACAATTACAGATATCAAGAATTATAGTTTTTACTAGTTAAAATTGAATTGTCGATATCAAGAATTATCATTGTTACTAGTGGAAATGTAATTTCTGATATCAAAAATAGCCATTGTTACTAGTAGAAATCTAATTCCTGATATCAATAACTATCATTTTAACTAGTGAAAGTTGAATTGTTGATATCAAGGATTCATATCCTGGAAATTAATAAAAGTTGAAACAGCTTGCCATAGGTATCAGCCTGTGGGATTTTACCAGTTTTCTGTCCAGCAGGTGAAAATGATGCATCTGATCACTTGGTAAAGTAACAGCACAGCTCTCCTCAACAAACACGCATGATTTGAGGAATCATTCATGTCTGGAGCTCAAACGGTGCAGGATGTGTAATACTTCTGGTAATGAGTTTGTTGTTTATTTCCAGTAATGCCCCTTCTCTCTGCCCACCTGTGGATGACACTTCTGCTGGCACGGGTACGATCAGATTGAAGACACACCTGGAAAAGAGGTCAGTGGAGCAACAGAGAAAAACAGTCTGATAAGAGAAATTGGAAAGTGAGGAGAACAGAGTCGGGGATTTCAGTTTGATGACTTTAAAAAGGCCGTTGTTCTCGCCGAACACGAGTTTGACGCACAGAAGCGAATAACTTTACACGTCTGATTGGACCACGTGTGCCACAACAGTGTTTTTGTAACACAGCATGACCATTTACCATCCAAATCTAGTGTCACTGAAAGAAAATCACTTTAATTCATTGCTAGAAGTCTCTATAAAGTATAAAATATATTTGTTTGCATGAAGAGCGAAAGATTTGTGCATTTAAAGGGACACTTTCTACACGATTATAAATTAACATGATACTCATATTTATTGTGTTTCATTAAGAGCAGCCTGATAAACCACATGGCATTAGTTACAAAAAGCTTTAGTTCATACATTCACATGTTAAAAGAACACAAGTCTGTTAGTTTTTCTTTGTTTGATAAGGCCAGTGTTTGTTCTCAAATACTTGCAGATGAAAATAACATTAAGACCGTTAAATAGATAAATATGCATTTATTTATTTTCCAAATCTATTTAAGGAATATTGTATACATATATATTCCTCATATAAATATGGAAAACACTCGGATATAGAATCTAAAGCATCTTTACATTAATAGATGCATCAATTCAATAGGATAATTTATGTACAAATGGATTTTTGAATGATATTTCATTAAAAAGGCCCATTGTTAATACTGTGTCACCTAGCTAAATTGGAAACAGGAGACGAAATACTGAAGAACAGTTTAGTCATGTGACACCAACGCAGCACTTCCACCATTTACAGCACAATACAGTCTTCTCACTGCTGGTGCGCAAAAAGCTAGAGGAATCTGTGTTAGATTGTGACTGAAAAGGTCCAGTGACCCGAGATCATCTGATCTAGAAACAGCCATACAGAGCTGATCCCAGAGCAGTGTGTCCATACTGAGAGCAGCATACGCAGAGATCAGGTGGACACGGGGGTGTTAAGCGTGCTGAGACCACAGGAACCGGTCACAGCGCTCCAACATGGTCTGAATCAGCGCTCTAAGAGGACAGTGAGAGAAAAAGCATGAGAACAAAAACTGTTAAACATTACCCATGTTCAGGATAGGAAATACAAGCACACTGCGCAGTATATACTATACTATGCCTACTGTTTTCAAATGACATTCCTGAAGGAAAACTACTGCACAATACAGTATGTACTGTACACTGCCTAGTCGGTCAGGCATTATTTAGCATTTAAATTCCTAATGTACATATTTTGTATTTATCTTTCTAATGTAAACATTTTGGTTTTTCTTTTTTTTTTTTTTTTTATTGTATTATGTACAGGATCTTTGAATTACATGTGACCTAAGATTTAAATGTTCATAATGACCGAAGAAATAAATTACTACTTACTGCTACTAGTATTATCCAAAAAACAATTTGTTTGCAATGAAATATAAACATACTATGCAATCTATACGCTGTACACTGCCTATTATTTTCCTAAAACAATGCGTTTGCAATGGAATACTAACATTCTGCTATATAATGTACACTTATACTAATGTACACATGTGCACGTAAACAATGTCTAAATTTGAAATAGCATACTATTCTTCCTATTTCTCCTATATCCTTATATGCCAGAAATAGTGCTATACTAGTAAGCTATTACGAATACAACCAATGTGTTCAGAATGGAATATTAGGATATTGTGCCGTATATACTGTACAGTGTACACAATATACTTTTTTTATTTATGTAATAGTAGCGTACTGCTTGCTATATACAGTACACAGCCTACAATTTTCCAAATACAATGTCTAAATTCAAAATAGCATATATAAGGGTATAGAAGAATAGTAAGAGTGGTATAGTAGTATGAAACATATAGTCTGAATTTGGAATAGTATGAAAGCATGCAATTCCAAATTCAGACTATATGTTTGGAATAGAATTTTAGCACAATGCGCACAGTATATACTGTAAGACTGCCTATTTCTTTATTTTTAAATGACATATAATGAAATACTACTGCTTGCTATATACACTACTATTTTTCAAAAGCGGAAGGGTATATTATCATACTACGCTGTCTACTATTTTCCAAAAACAATTACATGGGAATGGATAATTGGCATAATGCAGAGTATAACTGTAGACTGCCAACTATTTTCCAAAACAATGTTTAAATTAGAAATAGCATACAACCATACTACTCTTACTATTTCTTACGTATCGTTATCTGGCAGAAATAGTAAGAGTGCAATGCTAGTATGTTATTCAGAATGCAACAAATATGTTCAGAATGGAAGAATAGCATACTTTGCAGTAAATATTGCACACAAACTACTATTTTTTATAATCGGTGTGTTCTGCAAGGAATACTAGCGAACTGCTTACTCAAAACTACAGTAATCAACATTTGAAGTGGATCAAAAAAGTTATGCCTGGTTCAGATTACACGATTTTAGCCCGATTTTGGCTCGATCCGTTTGACGTAGGGTGTCGTGGGGATTCGTAAACGACGACGGGCATCGGGACGCACGATTCAATCGTTTCATCTCGTATAGTGTGTCATAGTGGGCGAAAACCTACGTCGCGTCTGCGATGCTTCATGACATCACGATAAAAAGACTAGCATGTTTAATTTTTTTTTTGGTCCTCCACGACGGGTTCCATCAAGAGTGAGTGAGTGAGTGTGTGTGTGCACTTGAGTGATTGAGTGAGCGAGAGTGAGTGAGAGAGGGTGTGTGCGCGAGTGAGTGAGTGAGCGAGAGTGTGTGTGTGCACGAGTGAGTGAGTGAGCGAGCGAGAGTGAGTGTGCGTGAGTGTGTGTGTGTGTGCACGCGAGTGAGTGAGCGAGCGAGCGAGTGAGTGAGTGTGTGTGTGTGTGTGCGCGTGTGTATATGTGCGAGTGAATGTGTGTGTGAGACAGCTCGCGATGACTGGTCGGAAAGCAACGTGCAGTCTGACATCTTTCTTGTCCACGACACGACAAGACAAGATTTTTAGGAGTCAAAATCGTGTAATCTGAACCAGGCATTAATCAAAGTTGTCCTAAGACAAGAACGGGTTTTGTTCAAAATTCATGTATAACTTTGATGAAAGGTTTTGATCCACTTCAAATGCTGACTAGTGTATATACTGCACTTTACTGTTTTTCACACGCTCACCTTTGCCGCTTCTCAGCCATACGCAGCAGATCACAGACCAGCGTGGAGCGTGAACTGAGATCCACCTGTATTCCGCGTTCCTGGAGGGCCGTCAGGGCCTGGTCCGGCCCGAAGACCTTGACCAGACGCAGGATGATGTTCTCTGGGCTGACCCGAATGCTCCAGTCATTTGAACTGTTTGATAGGTCAGAGGAACCGTCACTCGTGCCATTACTGTTAGTGTCGTCTGAACAGGATCCATTGGTGCTGCTGGGCAGAGGTGAAGTGAGCGGCGCTTCGTCGACTGAACTGTTTTGCTGTGAGAGCTGGAGTAGCAAAACCCACTCATCAAGAGACTGAGGAACAATACCTACAGAAAGAGAAAAAGCGATATTTTAGGGTGAGTTTACACGACTTGAGTTTGAGTTTTCCGCGTACAGACGATGCCATCGTCAAAACGATCCCCATTCACACGGATCCACGAAAACGACTAAAAACGCTGTATTCTGCTGCCAGGCCGTTAGATGTCGATGAAACACTATAAACTGAACACGTAATACGCATGTGCATGACGTCATCGTCTTTTTGTTGTTATTTACACAGAGACCGTTTTCAAAAACATGCATTTTGAGGCACCCAAATGCTGTTGTCACGTAAACGACCCCTTAGATATCGCATTAAAAGTTTTTTCGATTTAGTTGAAAACGGTGTCATGTAAAGAGCCCCTTAGATATGGAATAAATGCTGCAGAACTGATTCATGGGTTATTTAAGGCCTAGTCCACACGTACACGGGTATTTTATAAAATACACCAAATATGTTACACCTAAATACACGCGATGCGACGCCGCAACATCCGATAAAAGGCATCTTTTCCATGTTGATCAGAGTGTTTGTCCTAACCAGCCGCGCGACGATTCTATTTTAGAAACGGTTTCTATTTTTCCGCGACGTCACGCTGGAACAACAAACACAAAGTGTGGCGATGATAATCTCAGACACTGTTTATGTGCTTTATTTAATGTTAAAAGCGTGTAATGTGACTTTGAATATCATTTAGTGCTCCAGCTTTGTAGCTGTAAAAGCAACAATGGATAATTCACCTCAGATCTTGAAATTAAATGGAAACAAGAATGTTCAAACTGTGTACAAACAAGTGTATTCTTTGACAAAGATTGTTTTAGTAACTCAGCCTATGTATTTGAATAATGTTTAAATGTGTAATATTTGTGAACCGCGTCTGGTTAGGACACGGTGTAAGTGTCAGACAGACAGTTCTTGATTAGCGAATTAGACTTTATATTGACAGTCTCTTATCGTCTGTTCATCTAAAAGACAGTTTTGGGTATCTGTGATTGTTTTACCATCATCCTCCTCTAGAAGCGTCATGTCATCCAGTCTGCAGATGGCGCTGAAAGCCTCTGCTCGCCGCTGCAACTCTCTGCACAGGTACAGGTAACCCATCCAATACCTGAGAGACAATTAACACAGTCACAGTTTATACAACTACCCATTCTGATTGAATTCTATCCATTCTAATTCTACACTCACCCTTGAGTTCTACACATCTCCAGCATCTTCTGTTTGGAGGCCAGATCAGCAGGCAAGCGGATCAGCAGAGACAGCAGACGCCCATAACCCCAGCTGAAGAAATGAGAGTGCCACCTACAGCACAGGAGACAATATAACCAGCGAAAAAGGAATATTGTATATTTACCCCCCGTTTCACAGACAAGGCTTGAGTCTAGTCACAGAATGCATGTTTGAGCTGTTTTAACTGAAAGCAACTTAAAATATGTCAATGTCATTGTTTTGTCTCAAGATGCACACCAGTAATGTTTTGTTCTAAGACACGTTTATAAAAGCTACTTAGAAGTCCTAATTGAAATAAGGCCTAAGCCTTGGCTTAGTCTAAGCCCTGTCTGTGAAACCAGGCCATAGAGAGAGAGAGAGAGAGAGAGAGAGAGAGAGAGAGAGAGAGAAGAGAGAGAGCAAGAGAGAGAGAAGAGAGAGAAAAGAGAGAGAAAGAGAGAGAGAGAGAGAGAGAGAGAGAGAGAGAGAGAGAGAGAGAGCGAGAGCGAGAGAAGAGAGAAAAGAGAGAGAGAGAGAGAGAGAGAGAGAGAGAGAGAGAGAGAGCGCGAGAGCGAGAGAGAGAGAGAGAGAGAGAGAGAGAGAGAGAGAGAGAGAGAGAGAGAGAGAGAGCGCGAGAGCGAGAGAGAGAGAGAGAGAGAGAGAGAGAGCGTGAGAGCGAGAGAGACATTATAGAGTACAATATATATATATATACACATATACACACACACACACACACATACATACATACATACATACAGACAGACATACATACATACATACATACATACATACATATAAACTTTCAGTGCATAATTTTTTTGGGACAACATTTGTTTTACAGACAAAAATAGTTTTGTGTACCTGGGCTGTCCGTCAGGAGTGAGTGTGTCCTCCCTTAGTGGGGCATCTTGGGATAACGCCAGTTCCAGCCAATCCTGTCGCAGAGTTTCTGGCTGGAGAAGAGAACCCAAGAAAGACAACCTGGGAGATGACAGAAAAAAAAAAGTATATAGATTATTTGATATGTTCAAGAATACAATATCACAGTGTAAAAATGACACATACACAACCTTAACAATCAGGACTAACACACATGGTAAAACACTGTAAATGTAACACGGCCGTACCGCTGCTGCTCGGCTCGTGATTGGACCAGATTGTCCAGATAAGGCAGAAAGTGGCTGGGTAAAGCCATAGCCATGATGTCAGAGGGGAGGATTGTGGGATAGAACTGCGGGTAGGCACGAACGGCCAGCTCCCCGTGCTTCTCATAGAGTCTGCAGAAAGAAAGCAAACATTATATTCAATATAAATAGTTTAGAGCTTTATTAATCCCCATGGGGCAATTCATTTAAACCGTCATGGTGCTTCACATATAACACTTAAAGGGATGTTTCGGAGTAATTTCAACCTAGTTGCACCATGACGTCGAGCCAAACACCCCCCAGAAGCCTTTTTTCCCTTGGTCGAACAATATTAAAGTTAGAGCTTATTTAGAGATATCAGCCGAATGGTTTAGTGCAGGCGCTAATGGATCCTATGATGTATCTCGTAAATTACCCCACTAATAATGGCACCAAACTTCTACAGTAGTACAAATAGGTTCTGTACTCATAAAACGAGTCATTGGAAAGTTTGTAAGTACATCAGGAGTTTATTTAAATAACACTTGCCTGATGGCTCATGCTACCGCTAACCCGGACAATGAGGTCACTTCAGTGGTTTGGGAAAAGCCTGTAAAAGTCGCCGGTGTTGCTGAAAAAGTTTTTTGGTATATCCCAAAATTTTTATTATTTTTTCCAAAGTGTTGACAACTTACTGTTAACTAATAATTGTTGCAAACTGGTACTACCAACAAAATATTAGTGCATTCCTGGAACTGGGCGTCGTTACACTACATCCTTATGCATCGCTTTCTGACAGGACTTTTACGGGCTTTTCCCAAACCACTGAAGTGACATCGACGTCCAGGTTAGCGGTAGCATTAGCCATCAGGCAAGTGTTATTTAAATAAACTCCTGATGTACTTAGAAACTTTCCAATGCCGTGTTTTATGAGTACAGAACCTATTTGTACTACTGTAGAAGTTTGGTGCCATTCTGGGCATTATTAGTGCGGTAACTTACCAGATACATCACAGGATCCATTAGCGCCTGCACTAAATCATTCGGCTGAAATCTCTTAGAGATATCTCTAAATAAGCTCTAACTTTAATAATGTTCAACCAAGGGAAAAAAGGCTTCTGGGGGGGGGTTTGGCTCGAGGTCATGGTGCAAAGGACCTTAGGTTGAAATTACTCCGAACCATCCCTTTAACACGTACATTCAAATACTCAAAACTACACAAAACACATAAAATAAATAAATAATAAGTGAATACAAAATGATGTGTTCACACCTCTGCAGGTGACCATATTGATAATATACAGATACTAAGAGTGATGTAAACTCACCTGTACAGGTGAGAGAGGAGCAGAGGTGTGTTCCAGGGCTGAAGTTCTCTCAGACTGCTCAGAGACTTTAGCAGGTCGCCCTTCTGAATCACTTCCACCACCTTACTGGCCTGAGTGAACTCTACCACCCGCCACAGATTGTTAACAGTATTAATATTAAGGCATGACACCTCAGATGAAAAGGGTGAAAATATACAGTACAATAATGATATCACCATACTTTCAAGGTCAACTTGATCAAGAATTGCAAACAACAAGTTTTCTGAAATGATGTGTTTAAATATGCAAATTAGGCATTCCCTAATTAAATATGCAATAATTATGTATTTATTTCCAGACCATAAATCTGAACACTGGATAAAGCCAGGTTCAAAATTCCTTTTTCATTTTTTTACATATTATATTGTCATATTTTGGATTTCTCTTTTTATCACTCCATAAATCGTAAAATACTGTCAACGGCCAGAAACAAAACAATTTCACCATGTTTTTAGGAATAAAACGTTGTATAAAATCAGGCGAATTATATATGAATAAACCCTTCCGTTAAAACCTTTAGAATATAGATAGGAATTAAACTGTAAAGTTTGGTGTATGTAAAGATGCGGAAAAACACTCATTGCCCTTTAAAATAGGTATTGTGATTGAAATCTACAGGTGCAAATAGATTCAATAAAATAAACACTCAAAGGTGCATTTTAGATGTATTATTTCCACTACTCTGAAAAAACATGTTATAAAAAGCCAAATAGCATTAAAAAAACAATGTTTTTTTCCAGTAGTGTCTTGCCTTAGCAGAATTGCAATAAAAAGCAGGTTTATTATAACAGTTACTCTTCATTTTTGTGAAAACGTACCCAGCATGCCAGCGATATACGCCTTCAGCACCTCTCGGTGCTCTCTGTATCTCAGCAAACACATCTTCCTCACTCTCTCCTGGTCCAACAGGAAGAAGAACCTCCTCAGGAACACACACACACTTTCGACGCCTCCTCTACCGGGGCAGCCCATCTCCAGATAAAGACAGGCCAGCTGTGAGAGGTCAGCCTGGAGGTCAGGGGGCAGAGGTTTGGGGGAAAACAGCTGGATTAATTCAACATGGTTAGCAAGAGGTGGGAATGACGCTCTGACTGGGGCGGTGGAACAAGGAGTGGTCTCTCCAAGGTCCTCTTCTTCAGTGAGGGTTGCGGATTCATCCAGGTAAATAGACGGCGCTGTTAAGACCTCTGGCTGAACCACGACGCAGCAGGACATTGATGAAACAAGCTCTTCCTCCTCTAGAGGAGTTATTTCTCTAGGTACGGTGTAATCCTCAGGACCCAGAACCCTCTCCAGAACCGGGGCCCAGTCTTGGAGCACATCGCTGAGGCAGACGGGGTCCAGTAAAACCATGGGGTTCTGGATCTGAGAGCTACAACAGAACATATATGAACTCTAGTAGCAGTTCAGTGTGCAGTAAAAGCATCAGCAACTACAGTGATTGGCTAGTCATATATATCTGAATAAAAATCCTTTGACACAATGCAGGTCTACTAAAAACGCAGTAGTACACTAGTCAACATTTGAAGTGGATCAAAACCTTTCATCAAAGTTATACATGAATTTTGAACAATATCCGTTCTTGTCTTAGGACAACTTTGATTAACTTTTTTTGATCCACTTCAAATGTTGACTCCAGTACATCATTTTCCTTATGCATTAAATGTATTTTAAACAAAAATCTTGAGAAAGCACTTATAAAAGAACATTTATTATTGACTGCAAATCTTTTTTTATGTATTTGAAAGAAGTCTCTTTGTATTTGTAATATTAAGAAATGTTTTTACAATTTAAAATAACTGTTTTCTATGCGAATATATTTTACAATGTAATTTATTCCTGTGATCAAAGCTGAATTTTCAGCATAATTACTCCAGTCTTCAGTGTCACATTCTAATATGATGATTTGCAGCACAAGAAACACGTTATTATTATTATTATAAGTGTTGTGCTGTTTAATATTTTTTTAGAAACCGTGATGCATTTTTTCAGGATTCTTTGATGAATAGAAAGTTCAAAAGAACAGCATTTATTTAAAACGGAAATCTTTTTTAACAATATAATTCATCATTGCTGATCTTCCATAATACCATCTCTCATTAATGTATCATATGTAAACATTCATTAGCTTACAGTTTAACTGTCTGCAGCAGTAGGGGAAGGAACTCACATGGCTTTCTTTGTGGCGTCTCTCAACTCCTGCAGCTCAGACTCCGAGCTGGACTGCTCAGCGTTCATTCTTATAGAGAGAGAGACAATCAAAAACCACAATACAAACAACGTAACTATATAAAACCATCAATAGCAGCAGTCAGACAACATTAACACACTCACTCATGCTCGCCTTCCTCTGGAAGAGGAGTCGCTGTGGCCGTGACCTCTCCTGGAACGCCTTCCCTGAGGTCAGGCCGAGGCCATAGGTCTGAGTTCATCTGAAGCGTGTTGATCTTCTCGGTCGTCTTTTTCACAAAGCTAGAGACACTGACACACACACACATTTACAATTATAATTCGCTACGATCATAACCAAGATCAGCAATGACAGTCCAAAACATAAGCAGCTGGTTTTCAAATAAACAACGTCTGCATACATAAAAAATAAAGAGAAGGAGAAATAGTTGGTAACCTCGCCAATCATGCGCATAAGTGTAAAATGAGACAATGTGTCAAGGACATATGTGACACAACGGCAAAACAGGAAGTCACAGTTTTAAAAATAACATTGGTATCAGCAGCTGCATTTTAATAAGCATTAGAGCTTCCTTATGACCCAGCCAATCAGACTGTGTCTGGTGTGAAATTTAAGAGGAAATGAAATTACAATGAAATATAAGGGGAATTTATGTGGTCAGATGCTTAAGTGTGTGTGTGTACCTGTCTCGAACAGCCTGCAGGGCCACTCGTGGGGGCTTTGAGCGGAAAGTAAGCGGCAGAAACTGCAAGCCGAGGTCTGACCTGTCGCCCTCTCCGCGCACAGACTGAGAGTCTTCAGGACAGCAAAAGGAGGAGTTGAAATGATAGAGAGATGAATGAAGAGAATGAGAAGAAGTCAGAAGATGTGGAAACAACTAGGCGAAAGCACGGGATAAAGCAGATATTAACTAATTCATCACATGACGAAGTGTGCAAAAACACCAGATAAATGATTAAACTGCTGCTCACTGATGTTTTAGTGTATTTTATTGCAAAATATTTGACATACAACACACTGACATACAATTACTACTATAAAACCATTTAAAAATTCACAAATAATTATATATTTTTTGTCATAAGTGTAAACTTTTTGTTTTGTTTTTTGGTTGATAGCTCTGCACGCAGTTAAATCACATTGGTTCCCTTTATTGAACATCAAAATTGTTATTAAAGATCAATTCTGATTGGCTGAGTTTGTTGCATAATGTAGTTTATTTTTGTTGCTTTCAGTGAAGATGCGAAAATTAAACTTATTTACTATCTTAATACATGTTCCTGGTGTTATTATTCTCCATGATTCATCCATGCATGTTACTCCAAATGCAAAATAAGGGTATGCTCTGCCTCTAAAATGGCTTTCCTTTATGGCTGATGTCACAGTAAATAAAATGAAGTCCCACTTCACATTTTTATATCTTGTTTAATATCCTTGCTCACTCTGAAATATGTCAATTTACTGAAAATTGGTTGCTTTTAGACACAGTGTTACAGTTTCCGTGTAGTTTTACAAGCTAAATAGTTATGTGATGTAGAAAGTCCCTTTCTGTATTCTTGTATTCGGACAAGGAATTCCCACTGAGAGAGCCGAACTCTTACTACTTCCCTTTTAGGTTTGAAATCGATCTCGCTGTCTCACCATTGTCCACCTGCTCTTCCTCAGTGAAATTGAACTCCTTCAGCCGCTCCTCCTCAAGCATCGATTGGTTGGCGAGGGAGTTGGTGTCATCATCTGATTGGCTGCCTCTTCGGCTGATGACGCGGTAGATGCCGCAGTCCAGAACGTTAAAGCTCTCCTGCGCAGGAAGAGTCATTTAGCATTTTAAAAATGTGTCTCTATACATATGCGACCCTGGACCAGAAAACCAGTCACATGGGTCAATTTTATGAAATTGAGATTTATACATCATATGAAAGCTGAATAAATAAGCTTTCCATTGATGTATGGTTTGTTAGGATAGGACAATATTTGGTCGAGATACAACTATTTGAACATCTGGAATCTGAGGGTGCAAAAAAATCGAAACATTTAGAAAATCTCCTTTAAAGTTGTTCATTTATGTTGGTGATTGTGCTGCATTCACTCACAAAAATAAATGTTTTATATATTTACGATAGGAAATTTACAAAATATCTTTAGGGAACATGATCTTTACTTAATATCCTAATGATTTTTGGCATAAAAGATAAAATCAATAATTTTGACCCATACAATGTATTATTGGCTATTGCCACAAATATACGTGCGACTTGTGACTGGTTTTGTGATCCAGGGTCACATTTGTCTGTGTGTTTTCGCACTCACGTGCGAGGAGATGCTGCTCCTGCGGCTGCTGCAGGCCGAGTCCAGTGGCTCCAGTTTGCTGATCACTTCCTCCAGCTGACCAATCAGCTGCTGCTGGGAGGAGGAGTTTAGCTGAGCCTTGAGATGCTCCAGTCGATCAATGGGGAGGGACTTCCTGGCCTGAAGAAATGCAAAAGAGAGAGACTATTTTTGGAATGGAGGACTAGCATAATATTTAAAGCACACTGAACAGTATATACTACCTCTTTCTTAAAAAGCCCACTGAAGTGCCTTGGAACAAGCAGCTTTGTTTGATGCGTTGACGTTATTTCCACTGAAACAGGAAGCTAAGCTGGGACATACTGAATAGCTCCTCCCCCTTTTCAAAATATCCATTAGCATTTAGTTTACCTCACAGACTGCAAGTCGTACTTCACAGCACATTGGAAGCGAATCCGAGCGCTGATTATACGTTTGATTCAATAGTAGAGGTGTGAATAAATTCTAGCCATTTCATTCTTAACCAACGTACAGTTGGAAAACAGAATAAAACTTGAGCGTTTGAGCAACCGAACTCACATCTCCAACCCATAATGCTTTGTGACGTGTCAACGGTCGCTTTGCCCAGGTGGTGTTTATAGCACAGGGGGCGGAGCTTTAGATTCTAGAGAGCATTTGATTGGACAGAAGATGTGATGAGAAGCTGAAGTGTCATAAAAATCTGTGATCCATTTTGGCGGAAGTGAGAGACTGTAAGTTTTGAATGCTTATATCTCCTAAATGTGAATTTTGTCATTGTTTTGGAACACAGCAGCTTATTCATAACCTTAAGGCTAACATATTCATACTAAAAGCTAAAAAACGTACATTTTGATTTCAGGGGGCCTTTAAACTAGTATGTAAACACAAACTTTAAACACAGCATGTAGTATAAATGCGTGCTCAATGTGTTCTTGTTTGTGCGTACCCTGGATGTAGTAACGGTGTGCTGAAACATGCAGCAGACGGTGGCGGCGAGCGTCCAGTTCTCCCTCTTCATCAGCCGCTCCACACAGCGATCAGGTGACACCAGCAACAGGTGAGACAAACGTCCGTCACCATGGAGACAAAATATCTCGTTACGGAAAACTGAAATCTCCACCACATCTATAGAGCGAGGAAGACAGATATGGATCCAAGTGCCGTAAAACGATCAAAATGGTCATACAATATATATTTTTTAAATAAGCTAAATTAATTTATTTTTTATTGTTTTATTTCTTATTAAAAATTATATATTTTAATTTAGGTAGACTAATATACAGTGCTATGCATAAGTTTAGGCACCCATGCTAAAGTTGACTAAAAAGAGGAATAAAAAATCATCTTTTGGAAATTGAACTTAATGCCTTAATTTAAAAAATTAGGAAAAATCCAACCTTTAAGGGCACCAATTTTCTTTGTGAATGAATAATGTATCGTAAATAAATAAATGTTCTTCCTTAAAATACAGGGTGCATAAGTTTGGACACCCCTATGTTAAATTCCCATATAGCCAGGCAGATTTTTATTTTTAAGTATTTAAAAAAAAAAAATTTTTTAGGATACTATGCATCCTGATAAAGTTCCCTTGGCCTTTGGAATTAAAATAGCCCCCCATCATCACATAGCCTTCACCATACCTAGAGATTGGCATGGAGTACTTTCCATAAGATCATCTCTCAATGCAAATCAAACTAGCTTTTAGGCTAACTGAAATAAAACCATGCCAATCTCTAGGTACGGTGAAGGCTATGTGATGATGTGGGGATATTTTAATTCCAAAGGCCAAGGGAACTTTATCAGGATGCATAGTATCCTAAAAAAAATATAAAAAAATACTTAAAAATAAAAATCTGCCTGCCTCTATGGGAATTTAACATAGGGGTGTCCAAACTTATGCACCCTGTATTTTAAGGAAGAACATTTATTTATTTACGATACATTATTCATTCACAAAGAAAATTGGTGCCCTTAAAGGTTGGATTTTTCCTAATTTTTTAAATTAAGGCATTAAGTTCAGTTTCCAAAAGATGATTTTTTATTCCTCTTTTTAGTCAACTTTAGCATGGGTGTCTAAACTTATGCATAGCACTGTATATATATATATATATATATATATATATATATATTAGTAAAAAAAAAATCTAAAAATAATACATATAGAAAAAATACAATTGTGAAAATAACAAAAAAATAAATGACTTTTTTCCATAAATTTTTTTTTATATATTTTTATGTTTTATGTCAATTGGGTTGATTTTACATTATTAATATTTATTTATTACCATAATTATATAACTATTAATTTTATAATAAATGTTACATTTATAATACATATTTTTTGGAAGACAGATAAAGACCCATGAGCTATAATATCATAAAATATTACAAAAAATATTTGTTTGGAGTGAATATACTTTTGTGCATCTCACCTTTGACCTCTGTCCACAGCAGAACCTGACCACTGTGAGGTGTGAAGATGTAGATGGCAGAATCCGTCCAGGTGAGCAGATTTTGATCACTAAGAAACACAAAAAGTCAAATATTAATACCAAAACCCTTTCAAACCTGAGACGTTATCTTTGTAATCATAATACACACAGCAGATATGAAATACTGTGTCTTTACCAAAGAGGTCATGTGTTATTTTAATACAAGGAGTGGTTACCCAAACTGAAGGAGTCTAGGGAAAGCCAGAGACTGTGGACTCGTCTGTGCGGGATTGAAATGAGGCTCATTCCTGAACACAAGACATGTAAAAATACACAATAATGAGAGAAAAAGAATGGAGATACAGAACTAAGGGCCAAAATGAGGTCACAAGTAAGTGTTAAACACACAAACACACACTTGTAAGAGATGAGGGGCAGCGGTGGGCAGGCCAGCAGCTGTTTGAACTGGTGTGTGCTCAGGACTTCTCCACTGACGCTGGACTCCCATATGCGTGAGCTGGGCCGGGCGCAGTACAGCAGGGCAGGAGGACCCCCCCCCTGACCCCCCTGACCCCGCTGACCCTGCAGGAGAAAACACGCCCCAAACTCTCCATCTCGCTCTTTATTACCCACACGCCAGAACTTCTCCCTGAGAGAAAGAGAGACAGGAACAGACTGAATTTATTTCTTGAAAGTATGTGTATGCATTAAAAGGTTCCTATTGTGCTTTTCATCTTTCTTTAATGTGTAATGTTGGTGTTTGAGCATGATGAAGGTCTGCAAAGTTACAAAGTCCCTCCAGCGGGAGTTATTCTCTATATCAGTGTCAGTGTTTCTGAACTCCCTGAAACGCCTCCATTGTAGTCTTGAGTTTCTTCCAGGAACGAACACGTCACAATATTCCTCATTATAATAATTAATACGCAGAATAAAGGGGCGGGGCCTGGTTAAGTTAGTTCGTAGTGTGTGGAAACTGGCGGTTATGGTAAGGGGGTCAATCACAACACACCAGCCGACCAATCAAAGCACACTGTGCTTTTCAGAAGGAGGGGCTGGGAAGAGAGGAGTAGCACCAATGGAGAATTTGGGAAAAATAATGTGTTTCTTGAACATTCAAGTATGAAAACCTATTTTAGCAGACCCCGAAAAACAAATCAAGAAATGTTTTCAGATTCTTTTTTTACATTTGATAAACATTTAATCTTAGTTATGGTCTGAGGACATGGGGAAAATGTGATAAATTTGATCAAATAAAGAGCCCAATTCATACCTTTCATACATTTGCGTCAAGAATTCAAAGTGAACAAATAGTTTTTTAACTAATTGCAGGTAAAGGGACGTGTCGTCCTATGTTTCCTGCCAACACACACACCTCTCGGTGTCACACAGGTAGCAGCGCCTGAGAGACGAGACCATCAAGTGTCCGTCTGTGTACCCCAGCTGAACGACACGTGAATCCACAGTGGTGATGGTCTGAACTGGGAAGATCACAAACGCAGAGCCCTGTTTGGAAGCAAAACCAAACCACAAACAAACACACAAGCTCCGATTAGTAAAACAATATTTTTTTTTTTTGTGTAGTGTGTGTGTGTATGGCTTTGTCTTGTGTGTATGCTTGTATGCTGCAACCAAATTGCCATCGGGAAATGAATAAAGATGAACTGAACAAGCATAGATTCAAAATGCTTCACTAATTGTTATTTAAATAAAATACACTACCGTTCAAAAGTTTGGGATCAGTATGAACACATGGAAAAAGTTTTCTTATACCTTCCCGAGTTTTGCCGACCCAGCCCGGACGCAGGACACTTTCCCCCCGACATCTCCAGCAAACACTCGGAGGGCCACGGTGTCCCAGCACAGAGATGTTACCGTCTGTCCGCGATGCTCCCAGGACACACACACGCGCTCAGGACGGCCACGCCTCTCCAAGTGCAGCTCCCACACCACCACCAACCCCTGACTGGCGTACACACACAAACAAACGCATCAAGATTGTCAACTACAAACACCAGGAGCACATGTGAATGTGGCGAAGATGAATACCTTGTTGCTACAGCGATAAAGTCCTCATCATGGGGGCAGCATGAGACCTGCGTGATTGAGCCTTCCTAAATAAAGACAAAAAAGATGCACACTAGCCACGTTTCCATTACAGATTTGCGCTAAATGACGATAAAAACTATTGCGAAATGACGCCGTATCCATTAACCGATGTTATGCGACTAAAACGTAATTTTTCCTCTCGCGATAAGTCGTACCAAAAATCATGGCAATGTATGCTGGTAGGTTTATGTACATAGCAGCCACTGCACTAGCCGTTATTATTAATCGAAGGAGACGTGTGTGTTATCCAAGCATCCAAGGAAAACCCCTTTCACATATGAGGTTTCTCATTTCTGCTTCAAGGTCTTGATAATTGTTGCACTTCTTTGTTGTTTAGAATCCAGTATTGTATTCCCGTATTACTTTTATGAGTTTAATAAAGAACTCTGTCTTGTCTTCTGTCCAAACACACCGCATCATCTTTAAAGGAACACTCCACCGTTTTTTTAAATAGGGCTTATTCACCATCTTTCCAACATTTAGACGCATTTTTGTCTCAGTGCATGCATTGTTTTAGTTTCCCCCAATATAGTCCCATGTCAATTTCTGCCTAGGAAATCGCCTAGTCTTAATCTGCTTTGCTATTTGTACTCGTTGTGAATGCGCAGGCATTTTTTTAATTTTTTTTTTATCACTTTTACTCATGACATGCTAGCTAGCAACAAAGGATTCCATTCATTATGCTAAGCTAAGCTAGCGGTGGCGCTTCCAAACTAAAACAGTGCATGCACTGAGAAAAAAAAGCATTTGCCCACCTATCTAAATGTAGGAAAGACGGTGAATAAGCCCTATTTCAAAAAACGGTGGAGTGTTCCTTTAAAGAATGATCAACTTTTACGTACGTCAGGTGACCTGTAAATGCGGAAAAACTGTTTCCATTGCAGTTTTGCGAAAAATTACTTTTTCGAATTGCCTGAAAAACCACCTCATGCGAACGTGAAAACTTTTTTTGCAAAATATGGGAGTTTTTACGAAATTGACGTTGGGCGCTAGCCTGGCAAGCCAGACCTACATCAAGATGTTAGGTCTGGAAACTCACCATAGTCACGGCTCAATCCGAGGGGCGGGATAAACGGCTGTCTTTCAAATTCCCTCTGCACGCAATAGGACAGCGCTTCAACCAACCAGAGCTATTTCCCAACAGCGGAGCTTAGTTGATAGATTCAACTTTTGCCATATCTGGCCGGCAAAACAACGAACACATCTTCCTTTTTTTAAGAATGACTTAAGTGCCGTTCTTTGCTCTTTTCTCAAAGAAAAGCTTAACTCCAAGTCCTCCAGAGTCGCGGCCAAAGCCGATTCGAAAGACCGTTGTTCTCCATCAGCAGCCGCCATTCTTTGTTTTCAAGTAGCAGCAGCCAGGTCGCAACTCTGTCGTGTATGTTAAGCCCGCCCCCGCCTACTCTATACACGACGTGATTGGCCTGACCCAATCTGGGTTTTTGCAGCGAGAAGGTTTATTGAGAGTTGCTAGACTACCCTGGCTGCGAAATACATTTTGCTGCCGCTAGGTTGCGTCTAGATTTCTAGGCTAGTTGGGCGCATTTTCAAAGCGCAATTTCAATTTGCGCAATTTGAAGGGTAATGGAAACGTGGCTACTGATGAACACTTTCATTTTCACTCAGAAAATTGTTATGGCCGATATTATAAATCTTTATTTTTTTTTTAAAGAGCATCCGGACACAATGACGTTTCTCGATGTGATGTATCCCAGAAATCAGCAGGACTTTTTTTTTTTTTTACATTCTGTCCCTATTTTCACTCATCTGTAAACACTTCCTGTTTCCTTGCTACTTAGCAACCTTGAAAAACACTTTTCGTGAGTCAAAGCAGAGCATGACGTAAGTGAAAGATGATACCAATATAGACGACAATAATAATGCATCACTACTCCCGACTATGACTGTGTGATCAATAACTACTTCACAGAGCCAATAAAACACAGGAAGAAGCAAACGCATCATGCATACACCATTGCAGACTGCACAAAGACTAAACACACAATTGATAACATTGGACAGTAGCATTTCAACACTGCTGATATTTCTATGCATAAAGTGTGTAAAAGGGGAACTTGTGAAATGAGTTGGCTGTGTGTACTTTGTGTGTGAGGATGAGTTTCTGCTTCCAGCCGTCTCTCTGAATGAGGTGAAGTCCTCCGGAGGACGTGCCCAGAGCGAGCCACTTTCTGGACACCGAGAGGCATGTGCACTGCAGGACACAGACAAAGAGAGAGAAGGGTATTAGAGTGAATCTCACAAAATCTACAGGTCATATTTCATCCTGAATTTAAAAATAATTAAATATAACATTATTGATTGCTTAAAGGGTTCAATCACCCAAAAATGAAAATTCCGCTATTAATTACTCGCCCTCATGTTGTTCCAAACGCACAAGACTTTCGTTCATCTTCAGAACACAAATGAAGATATTTTTAATGAAATCTGTGTGATTTCAGTTCCTCCATTGACAGCTACACAACTACCACTTTGACACTTAAAAAAATGCATAAAGAGATTGAAATTTCAATCTGTTCATCATATAAAGCGATCGAGTCTCTTCAGAAAATTTGGACTAAACCGCTCGAATCATATGGATTAGTTTCACGATCTCTTTATGAACTTTTTGAAGTGTAAAAGTGGTAGGCGTAGCTGTCAATGGAGGGACAGAAATCTCATATTTCATTAAAAATATCTTCATTTGTGTTGCGAAGATGAACGAAAGTCTTACGCGTTTGCAACGACATGAGGGTGAGTAAATAATGACAGAATTTTCAGAAAATAGCTATGAAGATCATTTTCATGACAATTAAAGCAACACTAAGGAACTTTTCCTCTTCAGTCCCTCTACAGGTTGGAAGCGGAATTGTCCATTACCGCTGTTGTAAATAATTTCGCCGCCCGCAGTCTACCGTCGCACGCACACTCGCTGTTTATCCAGCACCGGCTTTGAATGAACGATGTCCACAGACAAGGTAGAGTATGTTGCTTGATTTCATGAAAGTATGATGTATTGCGACATCAGAAATGAAAGAAAAACTAAATAATGACTATCGTTAATGCTTGACGTAAAGCAAGTCAAATTGATAGTTTTCTTATGTCTCATTCGAACTACAGAAATGCGACCCGGTTTGGCAAACTTGCATAGTGCAGTTATAGCAGATATAGGGCCGCAAAGCCAATGCAGAAGTGCCGTTCACCCTGTTACGACTTGATGAACCACTGGAACCATTTTGGAAACATTATTTTAAGGTAAAGAATGTTCCTTAGTGTTGCTTTAATGTCATTAACATAATGAAACAATAAAATAATCCTCATTATTGAAATTCAAAAATATTACATGCAACATTTAAATTATATACAAGTAGTTATTTTTTCAGGATTCTTTAACAGCATTTATATTAAATTGAAATCTTTTGTAACATTGAAACATTTCTTCACGATGACATTTGATCAATTTAATGCTTTTTGATGAATAAAAGTATTAATTTCTTTCATTTCTAATAATCTTATGTCACAATGCAAAAAATATATATATATTTTTGCAATGTTCTTAATGAAAAATATTTGTTTTCTCTTTCTTCTTTTCTTTTGGTTTTAGGGTGAAACTACTTGACCCGAATATATTTGGTTTGATTCATCTACTAAATTATTCCCCTTTATTATTCTCATGGCATGAAATCAAATAAATCTGAAAGACGTTTAATTAAGCTCCCTCAAAAGTAAACACCACCAAATGCAATTCAGGTCAGCTTGGATAACAGTTGCCATAAAAGCTGTACCAATAAACACTTCTACTCTTTCGCAATAGTTGAGGTAGTTGAGTAGGTAAGTGCGTATGTTACTTTGATACGTCCCGAGTCCAGTCGCAGGGCGGAAAGGAGGGGGTCCAGACAGTCAAACTCTGCCAGGACATGAGTGCAGGACTCCACAGGAACCACAGGAATCATCCTGCACCGGCCTGAGAGGAAACAACAATAACATTGGCTTTTTAGTGGGAATCAATAGTGAATGCAGCATGTTTGTCTAACTAGACAGCATTTTGGTGTAATATCATAGATGCATTTTTTTAGGCATCATATGTGTATTACTTTGGGCAGATTATGCATGCATGGGCATGTTTTAACAAGCAACCAATCACAAAAATGTATGCAAACATTGTTACCAGGTACACAAGCATTCAAACAGCAGCACTTTTGGTCATCATAAGTGGGTTCAGAGTCTGATTATGCCCAAAAATAAGCCCTAAATAGGCAGCAGCACAGTGAGCTCACTAGGATGAGACACAGCCTTCCTCAGAGTCATATGATTCCAGGGAAATTCAATTGAAAAAGCATGACTACCACCCATCTCTCCTCTACTTTTCAGTGATTTTCCTTTGCTTTTCCACACAAAAATAGTTCCATTGAAGGACAATATATACAGACATAAACTGTATAAACTATATAATATAAAGCAATGCTTAAACTAACCTAATATACAACAAAAACGTGATGTATAATCTATTTTTGGGAACTTTTACTCTCTTTATTTGTTTTTCACACATCTGAAAGTCAGCAGAAAAGACAAAACGCTTACTCTCTCACACATATACACACATTTTACCACTTCCGCTTAGTTTTGAACACATATTTACAAGAGTTAATTTTATGAAACACTATATAACGTTAAAGGTGAATCTCAAAGTTAGAAGTTATAAATCAAACCGCCGCGTTAGCCGATTAGCATGACTGTCAATCACGAGATCCGAGTTTAAAACTCGCCAAAACAGCAAAAAACATCGAATAAATACATTTTTATTTGAGTTTTTGTCTTTAAAAAAACAGTTTGCTTAAGGTCATAGTTGATCCTGAGCTGGAAATTTAGGTACTTTCACAATCAACGTTTTAGTTTCTACTTCTCCTCGTCATTATTTCCTTAAATTCATAGTTGTATAATTTAAACGTTAAGGAAATATATATATATATATATATAAAAAAAAACATTTTTCAAACGTTATTTATTTTATAAATAAATGAGTTGAACTTATTTGAGTTGCTTAATGTCACCTCAAGCATTTCAATAACGTATTAAACATGAATTAAGATGTATAAACTCGCGTTTTACCTCCTCCTGAGTTCCAGACGCATTTAAATCTGCGAAACCTCCAGAAATGTAGTAAAAATTAATCATTTAGTGTGTAAAGTGACGATCATGAGTTTCTTTTCGCCACTGCAATTCCTGCAGTGTGTTTGACAGCTGACTGAAAACTGACCGGCGCTACTTCTCCATAGCGATCCACTCATTGTGACGCGCAGTGATTCACACTCGCCCGGGGAACTATTTCTGGCGCCTTTGGACCTCACTTACTATCAAATACATAGGGAACTTTACTTACTCATAGCAAAACTTAATATATCTTCTAATCATGCATGAAAAAAAACATATAAGTATTATTTGAACATATCTGCTTTACAAAGAAATGATTCTCAAAGACGCGTAGGTGTTCCAGCAGTAGTTTGGGGTCCATTGGTCCATTAAAATCTCTGGTTGGTATTGATTGATATTTGAGACGCCCAGGAGAATAAAGCCTGTTCCATCACCAGCAAGCAAAAATAGCCAAGACTCGACCCTCAAACATCTTACGCCCTTGTAATTAATGTGTTTAAGGGCCATAGTCATATAGAGATGTAGGAATTGTATTATAAAGATAGCCATCACCAAATGCAAGCACAGAATGACTTAACTGAACTGTATGGTGGATCATGAGAAGAGAATATAACCTACAACAGTATTGATTACTGTATACAGTCTGAGACCAATACAAAAAGAGTTAACTTAGTTAATGATGCAAATGGTTAGTGACCTATTGTAGAAACAGTGCAGAATCTTAATTTTTAGTTGCTCAAAATCTCTTTGTTTTACATTAAGCTGCTCGATTTGGTTTGAGCAGACATTATTCGTTATAAACCATGTCTGGAAGAAGTGTGTGGCCAGTTGTTCAATGTTTACATAGATGTATTGGTCTAACAAAGGGTTTTCAAACTGAGCACCACAAGGAAGTAGTGGTTGTTTAGAGAAAAACGGTGCAAAATGCAATTCCTGTCTCTGAAAACATCAAAATAAAGTGTTTCCTCTTCAGGGGTTTTATGATGTAATATAACAGCTTCCTCACTGTTGGTTAACTGAATACTTTAAGGAAGCGCTTTTAATAAAACACACCAGTTTAATTGTTTAAATCTTGACTTTATTTGAAATAACATACACAACTCTGTGCAGCTAGAGAGCACATTATGAAGCAGTGCGGATGAGCATGTACACGTGTTTGTGGCACACAGATCAGTAATTGCACTACATAGAAATTATTATTACTCTTATTATTATTACAGTATTGCTATACCCCTCCCCTTGGCATGTCTTGAGCGACTGATTTCCAATCAGCCTCAAGTCTTGGGGGATTCGAACTGGATTGCAATATCCAATTTGTAAAGAGTCCTCCTTATCCTTGACTTAAAAGTTTTTTCCTCAAACCGAGTCCTTTGCATTAAACGTTATAAGTTCCTGAGATCTTTCCATGGTTTTATTGAGCCAAGTTTGGTCATTGTAGAAATACAACTCTGTTAAAATTTCACATCTTACCTAGGAAATGAAATTATCCACTGAAGAAAAAAATAATAATCGGGAAAGGCAAAAAACGGAACGGAACGAACAAAATAAAAGAGAGAAGTACATAATAATACAGTTATTTCTGACTGGCGCAGCCCATCTCCAAGTGGACCAATAAGATGACAGAATTTGCTCTCTTCAAGCCCCTCCCCCAGGCAGACGCGCTCACTAGCACCTCCAGCTCTGATTGGCTGGAAAATCCGCCCATCAGGTCCCAGTCGGCCCAAGCTGGGAGAGTGTGTCTTTGTTCCTCTCCCTTTTCTTTAAATTCACCCAGAGTCTTTTCTGTCTTTCATCTTTTCCTCACAGTCTCCTCAGGTTTTTCTCATCATTCTGCGCGTTTGCCAGGCTTGGAACTTGTTGTACGCAGCCTGAAGCATTTCCTCCAGGTGGCCCGTTAGCTTTTGCAATCAGAAAACACAGGAAATTACTATGTAGATCCACTGTAAGTGCATCAGAATATTTAAAAATGCCCTTAAAACCTCTTAAAATGTCACATTATATGAACAAAAATATTTAAAAAACACTTTATATATGGAAAAATCCAAATACAGGAATCACACTGGAAATTATAAACACCTTAAACCTCAAATAACATACATTTTAGCACATAAGAATTAAATTATGTAGTTTAACAAAAGTATATGTTGAACAATTGTGTGCAACATATCGCATCTTTTCTTCTTTGTTTACATCATTAAATTATTATTTTCCTGTTTATGCCTGTAAAGCTGCTTTGAGTTTGAAACAATCTGTACTGTATAAAGCGTTATAGAAATAAAGGTGACTTGACTAAACCCTCCAAAATATCTTGCCACATTGACTTTCGTTGTAGGTGCTTTACTGTAACTTATTTCTGGTACTCTTCACTTAAGGGTCACACTCGTGATCCTCTGCAGTTACTTTTCTTAATGACGAGAATGTACTATATTTTGTAGCAAAAATATTAATAATTGAATATTTTATATTTTGAGGGGATTTCATGGACCTCACCTAGAGTGTTCACTATAAACTATGCACCATTTCTTTCTATCTAATGTAATAAAATATTTATGCATTAAAAATATATAGCTGGCTTTAAAAATTTTCCATTCATTTCCTATGGCGGTCATTGTTCACAAAGATCACAAGTTTGACTATTTTTTTAAGACCATTTAGCATTGTCTAATCATGTCCACATTATTTGTGTTCATATAAGAGGGTTAAACAACACTCTATCCTGAACCAGTTTTTCCACACAATTATGGAAATGGTAAATTGTGAAAACCATTAATTATTCATGTGTCCTCTAAGCAGTATTCAGAGAACCCATTAGAGTAAATGGAGGGGGTGTGGTCAGGGGCGTGGCCTTACATTAGTGCTCAAATACTGCCGTTGGATCTTCTCTTGAAAGGGGCGGAGCTTCGTCAACTGGAATCTCTCCAGGTTAGATTTCATCTTTACCACCTGTGTGCAGGAGAGA
>NC_138244.1:5504578-5517078 GCF_964197995.2 Scardinius erythrophthalmus
TCCCTGACTTTCAATGTCTGGAATAGACCTTTTAAAATTCCATGACATTCCAGAAATTCCATGACCCGTGGGAACCCTGGAGATTCCTGCAGAGTATATAAGATCTCAAAACTACATGAAGACTTCACAGGCACAGTACCCTTCTCGTCCTGTTTGGCACACTCGGAGAAGATGTCCTGCTGGCCCGTGTTGATCCGGTCCCTGTGGAAGTAATGAGACTGAAAGAACCGCGTCCAGAACTCCTTCTCCGTCATGTTGTGAGGAACGTTCTCAGCGTATTTCTGCTTGACTGCAAACAAAGACAAAGAGAGACAGAAAAGGGTCATATTCGACACTTTCATGGCATTTTATTTGTCCCTTAAGTCTCAAAACAGTTATAAATGCTAAATATTTCACTGCTTTTTTGAGGGGTACTATACCTTTAAGACGACCGATATGTAAACGACATTTGTTATGATTGATTTGACCATCTTTTTGTTAAATTCTAACATCATTAGATGTATCCGTCGAAAAAAAACGTTTTCTGTCATAATTGACATTTTATGTAGAACTTGTATCTAATAATTATGATTTAATTAAGACAAAAAGATGGAATTATGAGGAAAAAAAATGCCATAATTATGAGAATATGAGAAAGCAATAATTATGACATAAGTTGAAACTTGACAAAAAGCTATAATTATGACAAATTTTATGTAGAAATGATGACTTTGCTCTCATAATTATGTTTTACCTAGGCATGACTTTTTTCTTTCTTATAAGTGGCACAAAAAGGCTTCCATTCATAATGCTTTGTGACAAGCTCAATAATAAAACATGGAGAGAAACAATTCATTCAATATCAAAAGGTATCCATAAAAAGCATTATGTATTACTAGAGTAACACACTGTTAGCTGTGTTAACTGTGGCAAAACATACTGGGATAAATTGTCTATTAGTTTATTAAAGATTTGTGTTAAAATCAGTCACTTATGAGTATCATTATCAGTTGAAATGCGACTTCTGTGTAGATCTTAATCACATCTCTCACCTGTAGGGTAAGTTCTGAAGATCGACTCGATGATGTCAGAGGTCAGGTTGTACCGCAGGCCGTTGCATCCGTCTGTCTGTGGTCTGATGTCAGCCTGTAACCACGATGACATGATCATGAGGTGAATTTACATTATAAAAAATAATAATAAACTTTATTTTCTATAGCGCCTTTAAAAGTAGCATCTCAAAGCGCCTCACAAAAATAGAAACAAGATAAAACATACAATTATACGAACAATGCGTTAATGAAAGCAAAACAGATGAAAATAATGCTCTTGTTAAAATCACGATGATTATTATAAATGATTTATCCGTGCACATAATTATTAATTTTTTCATTCGTAATCTTTAATCAAAAAATCTTTAATCAGCTTTCCTGTAGCTCACACAGTAGAGCGGTGGCGCTTGCAACACCAAGGTCATGGGTTCGATTCCCATGGAAAGCAAGAACTGATAAGAATGTTAATGTTGTGCCTTGAAATGCAGTGTAAGTCGCTTTGGATAAAAGCGTCTGCCAAATGCATAAATGTAAATGAAAAAAACATTAACCTCCAAAAGACATCTGTTCTCTTCATGACGTGCGTCTCGGCGGAGGGGGGACTAAACATCCTCCACAACGCACCACAATCTGACATTCAGATCTGCGTCAATATAGTTAGCAACGCCCAACTTCCTACAATCCAATTAGGGATGGGACGGTATGAAAATTTCATATCACAATAATAGTGACCAAGGTTATCAGTATTATCACGGTTTTGTTAAAACGAGATGAAAGTGTTCAAAAATAATGCTCACACTGAAAACATTTCAACAAGTTTAATATTTGAAAATCAACAAACAACAAATAAAACAAGCAGCTCTATGCACGTTTTTAAGCAAGATTATATTCTGTGGCATTTCCTTCCTTAAAATGACCGTCGTCAATAACAACGCATTATAACACAGCGCACACGTATCACAACGGACGCGCACGCGCTCTCTCGTTTCATTCAAATACAACTTGCCATCTTGCGTCTCCGTTTTCGATTGTATTGAAAATGAAATCAGAGTTGATTTATTGTTTACTGAGTTTGATAATGTTTTTGTGATCATGTAAGATTTAAAACATTAATCTGCCTTCCGCCATTCCTTCTCAAATAAAAAAACAACAACATTGCACGCTGCGCCAGCGTCAGACTGTTGCTGGCTGGACAGGATTTACAGTGAGTTATTAAAATCGCGATTATCAAACACGGTTTTAATGATAATTCAATTTTAAACGATAATACTAACCGCCCGTACATTTTATCGTGGTTTATAGTGAAACCGGTAATCATCCCATCCCTAAATCCAATCAATTCCAGAGGCCGAAATTTTCCATAGTCCCTAAATTTTTTTTTCTCATTCCAGATGCCATTTACCTTGGGTATACATCACAATAGTGAAGAAAAGACTATCGCAAATTTAGTTTCATGCCGATTTTAAACTGTTAGCCTTGTGATATGTTTCAATGGTGGAACTCACCAGGAAGGCAGCAGAGATGCCCACTTCCTGTTGTTTGTTGTTGGCGAGGGAGTGCTCCACAGAATTCAGGCTCATCCGATTGGCCCAGAACTCCTCAGCGCTGATCACCTGACTCACCACTAAGTCCTTATAGAGCTGGAACAGAACAGGGTCTTCTTGCAACATCCTGAAACATAAAGGAATCAGCTGGAGGTCAACCAACACCGATTAGGTGGCCAATTTGCTGATGTTATAGTGACACAATAATCTAATGATGGCAAAAGAGATGCAACTTTACCTGTTCTTCTCCTCCAGCTCTTTATTGGCTTTCTTCTTGAACTTGGGCAGGAGCTGCTGTAGCAGTTCTTTGATGGCGTCTCTGTCCTTCAGTGCTGTGCTCTCATTGGCGAAATGAAAGGTGGTGCTTTCTCCACTGTGCAGAACCAGCTGGAGCTGGATCTTTGCCTTTCCATCAGGACTGATCTTCTGACCTGCACAGGTATAGAGAAAAAGTCAACAAGCAAATAAATATATAGTACTGTGCAAAAGTCTTAGGCATGTTAATATCCCCCGAAAAAAAAAAATGGTTTTAAGTCAGTTATTTATATCTAATTGCTATAATCCAGTGAGATTTGTGTATGCACAAGGAGTCTGACAACAGCCGGTATGATCTGATCTCTCCATCATCGAGTCCTTCTGTGATTACATGAAGACACAGAAGAAACTGAGACAGACTAAATCCAGAAGAACTGCGGGAACGTCTCCGAGATGCTTGAAGAAACCTTCCTGCAAAGCTATAGTACTGTGAAAAGTACTGGCACTTGTGTTAAAATGCTGTAAAGTGAGAATGCTTTCAAAAATAAAATCACAAATATGATTTAACTTCTATTAACTAATTCAAATCAATATATGGTGTAACGACCCTTTGTGTTTAAGACGGCTTTTGTCCAGGTACTCTTGCGCATAGTTTTTCAGGTAGCTTTGCAGGAAGGTTTGTTCAAGCTTCTCGGAGACGTTCCCGCAGTTCTTCTGGATTTAGTCTGTCTCAGTTTCTTCTGTGTCTTCATGTAATCACAGACGGACTCGATGATGGTGAGATCAGATCATACCGGCTGTTGTCAGACTTCTCGTGCATACACAAATCTCACTGGATTATTACAATTAATGGCGAAAAGAATGTTTGGAAATGTAAACTGATATTTCCTACTGACACACTACAGCAAAAGATATAAATAACTGACTTAAAACCTTTTTATTTGGGGGGAGGGGGATATTAACATGCCTAAGACTTTTACACAGTACTGTATATACACACTGATGAGCAAAAACATTATGACCAGTCACATGTGAAGAGAATATCATTGATCATCTCCTAACAACGCCACATATTAAGATGCAGGAGAAATGGACAGGAGTAAAGATCTGAGGGACTTTGACAAGGGCCAGATTGTTACGGTGAGGCGACTGGGTCAGAGTATCTCTGAAACGGCAAGGATTATGTGTTGCTCCCGGTCAGCAGTGCTGAGGATTTACCAACAGTGGTTCGAGGAGGGACAAACACAGGCGACAGGGTGTTGGACGCCCAAAACTCATCGATGCACGAGGGCAACAATCCAGTCTGATCCGAGCCAGCAGAAAGTCACAAAATATTAATGATGGTTATGGGAGGAATGTGTCACAACCAAGTCCAGCACAAGTCCAGAAAAGTGAAGCCAAAGTGTCTCGATCGCCCCCAGGTGGCTGATCCCAGTACAGGTCATAAACCCCGCCCTCTCCATGTAATATAATGGATGTGTAAATCAAATTACACTTCAAATACTTACATTTACTTACACTTACATTTTCCAAAAGATGTTTTTATATCATTTTAGGTCGTTTTTATCATACTGATGTAAGTTAAAGTGTTCTTTTTTTTTTTATAAGTTTGGTCTTAGTTAGTTATTTGATGCTATAAAAACAGGAGTGTGATGTCATGATTGAAAGCTGTGATTGATAGCTTCTCTAAACGAAGTAGTCACTGAGGCACCAACGGACTTATTTGGGGGATTTTCAGAAGGAGATTAAAGCTTCAACTGTAATTTCTACATTTCCATAACTGTTTATTTCACACATGAGTTGTACTGCAGTAAACTGTACTAACGGTTTCTGCGGGAGTGGGCAGGACATTGATATCGCGGCTCCATTTCACGCTCACTACTGCGCAAAATCAGGTCCCATATCTGCGCAAGATATCAGTGCCATATTGGGACATTGGCAGCTTAGCTTTTCTACAGGGTGGGCCATTTATATGGATACACCGTAATAACATGGGAATGGTTGGTGATATTAAAGTCCTGTTTGTGGCACATTAGTATATGTGAGGGGGCAAACTCCTCAAGATGGGTGGTGACCATGGTGGCCATTTAGAAGTCGGCCATCTTGGATATAACTTTTGTTTTTTCAATAGGAAGAGGGCCATGTGACACATCAAACTTATTGGTAATGTCACAGGAAAAACAATGGTGTGCTTGGTTTCAACATAACTTTATTCGTTCATGAGTTATTTACAAGTTTCTGATTACTTATAAAATGTGTTCAATGTGCTGCCCATTGTGTTGGATTGTCAATGCAACCCTGTTCTCCCACTTTTCACACACTGATAGCAACACCGCAGGAGAAATGCCAGCACAGGCATCCAGTATCCGTAGTTTCAGGTGCTGCACATCTCGTATCTTCACACCATAGACAATTGCCTTCAGATGACGCCAAAGATAAAAGTCTAAGGGGGTCAGATCGGGAGACCTTGGGGGCCATTCAGTGTGCGAAGAGTGGGAGAACAGGGTTGCATTGACAATTTTATAAGTGGTCAGAAACTTGTAAATAACTCATGAACGAATAAAGTTACGTTGAAATCAAGCACACCATTGTTTTTCTTGTGACATTACCAATAAGTATGATGTGTCACATGGCCCTCTTCCTATTGAAAAAACAAAAGTTGTATCCAAGATGGCCGACTTCTAAATGGCCACCATGGTCACCACCCATCTTGAGGAGTTTGCCCCCTCACATATACTAATGTGCCACAAACAGGACTTTAATATCACCAACCATTCCCATGTTATTACGGTGTATCCATATAAATGGCCCACCCTGTAGAATAGAAGAGAGTGTAGGTGCGTCGTCCATCTTTTTTACAGTCTATGGTCACAACATACACTGCATCTCACTCTGCTGCGTCACTGCAGATCGTCAGAACTGGACCTCGGAGCTGTAGAAGAAGGTCGCCTGGTCCGATGAGTCCAGTTTTCTTTTACATCACGTGGACGGCCGTGTACATGTGCAGTGTGTTAAAGTGACGGCACCAGGATCACTGTGGGATGACGACATGCCGGTGGAGGGAGTGTGATGTCCTGGACAATGTTCTGCTGGGAAACCTGGGTCCGGCCATTCATGTGGACGTCAATTTAACACGTGCCACCAACTTAAACATCGTTGCAGAACATGACAATGGTGGAAGTGGCTCTTTCAGCAGGATAATGCACTCTGCGACACTACACACATTGTTCAGGAATGGTTTGAGGAACATGATGAAGAGTTCAAGGTGTTCAATGCCTCCAAATGGATCTCAATCCAGCTGAGCATCTGTGGGATGTGCTGGACCGACAGTTCGATCCATGATGGCTTCATCTCACAACCTACAGGACTTGAAGGATCTGAGACCATATAACATAATTGGAGTGAGCAGAAACTGCTGAGCTCTTTTACCTATGCTAACAGTGACTACTAAACGTCTGACTTGTGATTTCTACATTACCATATTTCATGACTGAACTTGAAAAGTTTACACACTGTTAAAAATCGATTTCACTGCAAAGAAAAATCTAAAATGGATTTCTATTAATCCATGCATAATGTAGGGTTTTTAAGGCATTGCTATAGGTATTTTAACACGTCAAAGGTTGGACCTGTGCCGTACTCGGTCCTGGAGGGCCAGCATCCTGCAGAGTTTATCTCCAACCCCAATTAAACACACCAGAACCAGCTCATCAAGGTCTCACTAGGCATACTAGAAACTTTCAAGCAGATGTGTTGGAGCTAAACTCTGCAGGACAGCGGCCCTACAGGAACGAGTTTGGTGACCCCACACCAAACAAACCCAAACGAGGCTGAAATGTGGGTGTAACTCACAGCGGATGTCGGCATAAAGGTGGCTGACCGAAAAGCGGTCCTTCCCTTCTGGACCCCAGGCGATCCGCTCGGCCATCAGGTACAGAGTCCCGTCCTGCTTTCTCTGACGGACCCTCTTCACCACCAACAACACCTCCTCGGACAGAGACGCCATGACTACACAAACAAAGGGACGTCCAAACCTCATTATTAATGCAGGACATTCAGATTAAAGATTTATTATGTGAACATAAATTGAACCTCCCTATTAAAGAAGGCTCTTTACATAGTTTGTGGTTTGTGAAGGAAATAATGGAGTCAAAACCCATTAAAAACCTGTTAAGGGTTGTGAAGAAGGGTGTGCATTTAGCAGCTCTCAATAACCATTAAAACATGCAGAAATAAGATATTACATCAGAGACAAAACAGCCAATAATCAGATTCAAAACTGATATTAAATCAGATCTATATCAGATATGACAACAGATTCAGATCAGACTCACAATAGAAATCGAATCAGATCAGATATGACAGATTCAGATTAATCCGATATTAAATCAGATGGAGCTAACAGCACTAGCACACATCACTTATTCTTCACAAAACCCTTTGTTAAAGTCAATTTATTGAGACTCATTATAAATATATGTAGAAATAGAGGATATAAACAACAGGTTTTTAATGCCAGATACATTTTAAACACAGCAAAACACATTTTAAACACATAAAGGTGATGAATCTGAAATCTGCAACTGAAAGCTGAACTCACGCTCACACCTGGTGACTTTAATTAACTGTTTTATTTCAATATAATAAACCCTCACCTGGCGCTCCAAAGCAGCTGAAGCTGAAGCCTCAATATTGATCTTGTGGTAAGCGACGTGAAATCAGTGTTAATGTCAGTATTTGTGTTTTATTTACAGTCGTTACGGACGCCGTGAGTGACAGCAGCCCTCAGATCCGCCTTAGAAACAGAGTGAAGCCAGAAACAGTGACGCGCTTCCTCATAATGGCTGCCAAACGGAACACATTTCAAAATTAAAGTTCGGCAAATGGTCAATGGATTCCATTTTAACAATAATATAATATAACGGTAATATAACGTTAATATAACGTTAATATAACGTTAATATAATATAATATAATATAATATAATATAATATAATATAATATAATGGTAATATTATGGTAATATAACGTTAATATAACGGTAATATAACATAATATAATACAATATAATGGTAATATAACGGTAATATAATATAATATAATATAATATAATACAATATAATATAATCATAGACTGTAAAAAAATATATCATATAGAACACTCTGTATTACAATCATAAAACATATCGATTGTGTTTTTATTTAGAACGCAACACAACTTTTATTTTGACAGCAGACATCGCTCGTGTTCCGACTTTAGTTTTTCCTTATTGCTGCTGATGGAACTAAAATGCAACTTTCCATACATGAAAGCAAGTGACAGTTCTTTGTGTTCATCACCACCAGGACAAGTCAATGAATTGGTTTGGTTTTGGTTTCAATGGCTTTGGTCAGATACGGCCGGCAGATGTAACCTGTAAAGTGCACACACCTGTCCTGGTGTCAGATGTGTGTAGATCATGTGTGATCAGATCAGACTGTAGACTCAGAGCCAGCTGGAGCTCCAGAGCTCATGTGCATCACACAGACTGTAAGCGAACAAACATATTTTCTTAAATAGATGATTTTACTTTGCCTAGTTTTTCTACAATATTAGTCACATTAACTATAGCCTACCTAAGCTATGATATGATATGATAAAATAAAATAACTGGTAACACTTTACAATTAGGTTCACTAAGAATGAACAATACTTCTACAGCATTTATACATCTTAGTTAATATTCATTTCAACATTTACATTATTCAAATCAAAGGTTGTATTAGTTAGCATTAGTTAATGCACTGTGAACTAACATGAGCAAACAACAAACACCTGTATTTTTATTAACTAACATTAACAAAGATTAATACTGTAATAAATGTATTGCTCATGGTTAGTTAATACATGAACTAATGTTAACTAATGAACCTTATTGTAAAGTCTTACCAAATAACCTTCTATTTACATATTATTTCGTATTAATATTCTAATATGATTCATATTTTGTGCATATCACTTACGTACATTTTATGCATATCCTTTGCTCACATTATATACTGTATCATATATATATATATATGAAGAGTTCAGATGCAAAAGCCTCTAAGTGTCATCTGAAATTTTCTTCTAGAATGATCATTTTTATAAAGCTTGTATATTTAAGTTCAGTAATTTCACTTATATGACAATTAATAAGTCATTTTCATTGCCATTTAAGTGAAATTACTGAACTGAAATATATGAGCTTGATAAAAATGATCATTCTAGAAGAAAATTTCAGATGGCACTTAGGCTTTTGCATCTGAAATATTCATATATATATATTATACATCTAACTGATTATCTTCTATCTATAATGGGTTTTGTTGCAGGTGGCAGTCATGTGTGTGTGTCCGGGTTCGGGTCCGGGTCCGGTTCACCAGAACAGGTGTGCGGAGACACTTTTCCAGAGAGTCGGGGGTGCACAGACGCTCTCATCAGTGAGAGACACCTCACGCTCAACTTCACAGACAGAGTGGAATGCTGGGAAATACAGCAGCCACAAAACAAGCTGGTGTGGAAGAGGGAGCAAGACCTCTCTGTCAACACCGGTAATATACAGAAGTGCACAGTCAATCTGTTGCTAGTGTACTGGTATTGATATGATGCATTTGAACAGGACCAACCGTCCCGCTGCCGTTGGTGCCAGGCGGGTACGTCATGCCCAGATCTCCTTTCTTCCGTGCGCTCCGCTCTGAACTGTGTGCCGTGAGCCTGGCGCTGGGCACAGAACACGCTGTAATGCTGACTTCAGGCGGGACTGTGTATTCCTGGGGATCCGGAAGGTACGAGGAAGATTGCCAGTAACACTTTACAATAAGGTTGCTTTCAATTCTTTGTAGTTCCACTGCGTTTCTTGTCTTCATTTTTATTTTTATTTTTCTATCCATTTTTTTCTTTTCTGTTTTTCTTTTATGTACATCACTTTGGCCAACCAAGGTTGATTTTAAATGTGCTTTATAAATCAAATTTGATTTGATTTGATTTGAAGGTTCCATTAGTTAACATGAACTATCAATGCAAAATACTTCTAAAGCATTTATTAATCTCAGTATTTACTAATAGTATTTAATATTAATAGTATTTCATATTATTTAATACACCCTGAGCTAACAGTTGTATTTTTATTTACGTATACTGTAACAAATGTATTGCTCATTATTCGTTAATGTTAGTTTATGCATTAAGGAATGACTATTTTGCCAAACATTATATATTAGATTAATTTTAGAACTAATCTGCATTTATGGGCGAGTCTCACAAAACCTGTCAAGAACATATCTGTGTCATTTTTTAAATTATAAATAAGAAAATTAAGCATATTTTTAAAAATATTCATGGAAATTAACCCACTGGTGCTGTTTTTTTACTTTATCGGAATGGCGGGAAACTTGGTAAAGGATTTGGCACTTGCTGTGTGAACACACACACACACACACACACACACACACACACACACACACAAAAATCATGGACATGATTGGAAAAGGTTAAACGGTCCTGAAAAAAATAGTCACACTTGTATTGTTCTCGTCAAAAATGAGCGCATTGGAAATTAATGGGAGACGAATTTCCTCTAGTGGAAGCGTTTGGTACTGCGGCTAAACACAATCTGACTGAAAGCTCATTTATTGAGATTATATCAACCTCAAATTTGGAAACCAGCTTGTTTAGATTTATTTATATATTTAGATTATATATTTATTTATTAGCTTTGGTTTCCTCACAGTTTTAAAGTAAAACATGGTTCGAAAATATAAATTTCGAATGAAATTAACTTAAACTTCCATGTCTTTTTTAAGTTCACTTTTTTAACTTTTTGCCAAGTGTCTTTATGATGGTTAGTTTATGTTGGAAATTTCATTTATTTACAGGTAATAAATGGATTATAACTATTGCATAAATATAATTTGGCACCCTAAAAATACAAAATATTGAATTAAAAACATTATCGAACTAAAATATAGTACATTCATTTCATTGGGGGAAAAAAATAGGTTATTTTTGCATTCACGTGAGCAGCACCAACATATTTTACCCACAAATTCTCATTACTGTAACAGTGTTTTTATTGTTAGCTAAAACCATGCAAAATAATTAAAAATATTTATTAAAAATAAAGCTAAAATAAATGTAAATATTAGATGAAAAACTTAAATAGAAAAATTGCCATTGCAACTAACTGAAATAAAATAAGTTTAGATTGAAGTAATACAATTGCGAAAAATTTGAATAAATTAAAGCTAAACAGAAATATAAAAAACTAATAAAAGTGACAAAAGCACATGACAAAATTATTAAAAATACTAAAATTAAAAATAAAAGCTAATTCTAAATTTTAATAGATACTATAATAGTGCATAAATATTGCTAAAATAGCACAAAAAGCATTACTTTCACTGTAAATTATTTATATTTTATATATTATATTATTTAGTATTTGTTGTTCCACCTCTAATTTATGCCTATTGTGACAAATCATTGTATTACAGTAATGTTTAATGTAAAATAAAACGGCCTTTTCGAGACTACATCATTTTAAATAGATTTATTTAAAGCATTATTCATTTCTTTGGGTGTAAAATGTACTCGATGTGTCTTTAAACTACTCAGTTCCCATGCTGAATGTTTTTATTGTTTTGGCAGTCACGGTCAGCTGGGTCACGGCGCTCTGACGTCGCAGGACGAGCCTCAGGTCGTGGAGGCGCTGTGGGGCGTCCCGATCCGAGCAGTGTCCGCTGGGAGCTGGCACTCCGCTTCCGTCAGCAGTGAGATCATCCCACTAACATTCCCTGTCAAATTCAGCCGTTTGCTTGCTCTTTGTGAGCATACTGTAAACACACTGCAAAAAATGTCTTGTCTTTTGTCTTGTTTCCAGTCCAAATATCAAAAAATTCTTAAATTAAGATGCATTTACTAAAGTAGTAAAATCTTGTTTTCTGGGGAAAAAAATCCAAATGAAGTGAGTTTTTCTTAATCGCGATTAATCGCATCCAAAATAAAAGTTTGTGTTTACATAATTTATGTCTGTGTACGGTGTATAATTATTTTCTATATATAAATACACACACATGCATGTATATATTTAAGAAATATTTGCATGTATATGCTGTGTATATATATTTATATTATATATAATTTATATTATATATAAATATTTTATATATAAATAACACATTTTCTTAATATATATATATGCATGTGTGTGTATTTATATATAGAAAATAATTATACACCGTACACAGACATAAATTATGTAAACACAAACTTTTATTTTGGATGCGATTAATCGCGATTAATCGTTTGACAGCCCTAATTTTAATTCAAACAAAATGATTTTTCTTACCACGTTGGCAGATCATTTTACTTGTTTTAAGCAAAAACTCACATCATTTGATTTTTTCCCCCCAGAAAACAAGATTTAATATCTTATGTTATCTTCCTCATCTAGTAAATGCATTTTGATTTAAGAATTTTTAGATATTTAGACTGGAAACAAGGCAAAAATACTAAGTAAGAATGTCATGTTTTGCAGTGCAACAGCCACTTCAAGCCTTGTTTGATTGTTTTATGGTAAAAACGGCAATTGTGATTTTTAAAGATCATATTCATACTTCATAATTCATCATACTTCATTTCACTTTTGAA
>NC_138244.1:5522078-5627078 GCF_964197995.2 Scardinius erythrophthalmus
AGGGAACGAGGGTCTGTCCATATAAACTTCCCTCGTCCACTTCACCTAGTGGAACGCACTTCAAAATGGCGGCGGGGATTCCCCCGAGGGGAAGTGCTTAGGGAAGTTCGCAAGTGCGTGTCTAAAAGTGGACTGGAACGCAGCCTAATTCGCGTTTTTTTTGTTTACACGGAGCCAATAACGGTATGGTGTAAAAATGAACGGCCAAAATGCATAAAAAGTTTTACATTTTTAGTTAAAAACTGTGTCGTGTAAACGGCCCCTAATTAGATCGTAGAAGTGTTGCCACCAATAATCTCACAATGCTTTTGGGAAACGCAGCCCTGTACAATGAACATTCGTAATTAAAACTTAATTAAACTAAAGGCAGCAAAATATGTCAGCTGACCAATCTGTAAATAAAATAAGCAAAATTCTCTCACCTGACAAAATCTGGAGATCTGGAGATGACATGCTGAAATTCAGAGAGATTCACTGTTCCATCTTTATCGATGTCCGACTCCTCCAGGATCTGCACAATTACATTTGTTCACATCAGTAAAGTTCACCTGACAGATGTCTCTCGTTTGTAATGTGACGTGTATCCACCGGACTCACATTGCTTATGAGCTGCCTCATCTCCTCCGCAGTGAGACGAGTGTCGTCCGTCTCGCCGGTCAGGCAGTTCACCAGCTTCTCCAGATCTCTCGCATCAAGTGTCCCGTCATCGTCAAAGTCTGCAGAGGAACAGAATAATGTTCAGGAACTGCTGTTTAATGGTGTTTGCTCAATTCAGAGTGTGTTCACACTTGTAGTTCGGTTCGCTTGGTCGGGACTAATAAAAACAACAACATTTAGTCCTGGTCTGCTTAGTGTTCACATTGGCATTTTAACACCGAACCTAAAGACATATGTTTAAAATCTGATTGGCCGGCTTTTATTACGTATATTTTGTGACGGAACTTACCGAGCATCCGAAACAATGCTGTGTTCTGGGCTAAATGCGCTTGTTGTGTGTGTGTAACTACATTTGATGGTATTTTGACCAGCTGAGAACTCGCTAAGAGCTTATAAAATGTGTAAATGAGTCAAAACAGCGTCAGGAATCCCTCTGTCACACACACTAACACACAGATCTGCTGCGAGGAGACACGGTTCTGATCCTGTACTGAACTGTGATGGGAAACACTGCGACTATGACGAGAAAAAACAGCTATGCTTGAGCTTTCCGTCCTTTTTAGGGTCACATCTCGTCCTGTTTGTGGTTCGTTTACATGTCTTTGGTCCGTGTTGTGTTCATATTTCAGGCGAACTGCACCAGAGTTGGTTTGGAAGTGGAGTGAGACTCGGTTTACTCGGTTTGATGCACCAGGGTTCGGATGGCAGCGTTCACACTTATTCAGATGAACCGCACTAACAGAGCAAGTGTGAACACACCTTAAACCTCAATCTTAAGAGCGTTCCAACTATTACCAAAGATCCGGAAGGCGTAATGGGACTTGATTTCCAGGGTTGCCGAATCGCTGAAGGCACTCAAGAGGTCCAGGAAATCCTCAAAGCTCAAGCTGCCATCCCTCAAGTCACAGGTCGAGAAGACGTGACAAATCCTTTTCCGGAAGGGGTTCGACTGTGAAGGATTGAACACTGAATTTCCAACAATAACAGCATATATACAGTTGAATAGGTGAATTTCAAAGGATTATAAGAAATTATATTACATAAGAAACATTATGGTTTCTAAATTTGATCTTTTACCTTCAGTTCAGGAAGCGTAAGGACCTTCTCCATGGACACCCTGGAGCTGTACGGCCCATTTTCTCTGCCCTGGAGTTCAGAGAATCTTTTGTGTGCCCTAAACAAACACATAATCAATGATAAAAGTATCAATACATTGAATGCCATTATCAATGTAATGACATTCAAACACTTTTAAGTGTTAGTTAGGCATCCATAAGCCACTTTCGATAACTTTACTGTATGTTTATGTAGTTTAGCTATTGTCACAAGTAAACTGACACCTTGCTGTTACAAATTCACTTTACAAGGAATGCCAAAGCAAAATGTACCATAGTAGAGAAGATATACATGTGAAAATCCAATAATAGAACTAATAAAATAGTACAAATGTAAAAACAAAATATAAAAATCAGGGTAACACTTTATTTTAAGGTGACATGAGTTACATGTACTTACTATAGTAATAACAGTAAATTATGCAAAATTACAAGTAACTAACCCTAAACCAAACCCTAACCTTAATCGTAACTCTATAGTAAGTACGAAGTTAATTCATATTAATTGGTACGTATTTGAGTAAGTACAATGTAACTACATCACCTTAAAATAAAGTGTAACCAAAATCAGTTTTGGTTTTCAGTGACTGACATAAAGTTAAAATATAAATATTAGGTGAAAAACTTCAATAAAAATTAGAATGGTCACTGAAATAAAATTACTAAAAGTAAAACTGATATAAAATTAAACCACAGTTAAATAGAAATATTAAAGATATAATTAAAATTACAAAGAAAATTGTAAAACAGTTTTAAAATAAAAAAATAAATACTTTAACAATAATAGCTTACTAAATAATACAATTCAATTCTACAGTCAACATTCACAATTAAAACATAAGCAGATTGAAGGCAATGAAATATAACATAAAAAACGAGTTTAAGTACATTATGACTTTACTTACAGTAAGATTTCTTGCTTAGTGAGAAATGTAAGCTCCTGTGTTACACAAAAAGGAGAAAATATAAACAAATAAGAGCAACTCAACTCCTCTCTATAAAGAATAACGTTACATTTATGTTCATAAATAATAAATATATTAAATGTGTCTGTCTCACCTGATACTCTGATAGAAGTTCTTTCGGCAACTTACTCGCGGTCCCCCCCATTACTAAACTACAAAAAAGTCGATTAAAGTCACTATTGTTTCATAAAAACCGAGGCAACTGGATGAAGTTTTGCTGTGTTTAGCTAACGTTACCAGGCTAAACCAACAAACTTTGGTCGAAAGGCTCTGCGCTTCCGCTTCCGCTTCCTGGATTACACGTCAGTTGCTATGGGAACAGATTTACAGCGTTCAAAGACCACAATGGATTTTTCTCTTATCTTCTTTTTGATGGGATTTTTTATTATTACAAGGAAATAAGGTTTAGTTGTAAAAAAAAAAAAAAAAAGTGATTAGGTAACTAACAGATTGTAACTTGTTTATTTACCCTAATTAGTATTTTTTTTAACGTTACAGTGTTATTATTACAAGCAGTGAATAATACTGTACTGATGATCAACGTGTATTTAATACATAATAATTTCCTGGAGCATCTGATTACACATTGTTATTGTTAGTTCTAATGTATCTATGGTTTATGATCGTGTCATATATTATTCTGACCGAATATTTTGAAGGAAAGACATTAAATTATTCATATCATATCATGTTGCTCTGTCTTGGATCTGCAATTTGCCAGTGATTTCAGAAGGTGGCATCATATCACAAATAATAAATGATCATGCCAACTATTCATGAAATAAATAAACAATTTATTTACAATTTATAACATTGTATAGCCATGTATCTTCTTCGTTTATTGGCAGTACGATTGGGTGATCAAAGTTATTTTGAGGTTTTAAATCTTACGTTATGCTTTTAATTCGATAGTGAGAAGTATGAGCTCTTGTATTAAAGAAAATATTACAACACTGTAAATAATGCTGGGTTATTTCAATCCATGTTTGGGTCAAATATGGACAAACCCAACCGTTGGGTTTAAAAATTTAATAAAAAAATTTAAACCAACGGTTAAAAATGTAAACCAACGAAATAAAAGTGATAAAAACACATTTTGCTTTTTTAATCTGGAGCTCCAAAAAATTTATTTGTGTTTTACGTGTTTGACATATGCTGTCAAAACATGTAATAATAAATATAATAGAGGATCAAAGAAGTTCTTATGAAGTTTTGCGGGATCAGGATGGGTTTAGCGCGTTGGACCTTTTCTCGAGTTAAAAGGTCCATCCAGCTCTACGCAGAGTGACCCCGCCCCCACATGACGTATGCTTCTCCCACAATCCCTCGCGCGGTCACATCATGGCGGACGAGCAGGCGCAAGAGCTGCAGTCCGTAGCTGCAAAAATGCAGATTTTACCGAACGGAGACTCTCACCTTCCCAAAGTAGACGCGGATCCCGTTGACGAGACCGGGAAGAAGAAGAAAAAGAAGAAGAAGAAGGGAAAAGCGGCAGCCGTGGGTAATAAAGACGGAGGAAAGTGTCGCGTGGCCCTGCCATTTACTGCCCTTTCTGATGATCCCATTAGAGCTCGCTATTCTTGTATCTAATTCAGAGGACATTCTTTTACTAGGGACTAAGCGTGTTTTAACAGACCTTAATGTTGATTTCATGCTCTGGGGTGTTAAGTTAAAGGCTGGTTGGAGGGTTAAACTAAGTTAGCTGGCGAACTCATGGCAGTTGTGTAATGTTGTTATGAGAGGGCACAGTGACTCCACGTGCGTTATTTGTCTATGTGCTTTATGTCTGTCAAATGTATTTTGAATTACAATATCTACACCGAATTCCCTTGACTATTCTGCAGGAGTGTAAAGAGTCCCTGAAAACCATACTTGAGGAAAAGCACAGTAAAAAATGACCCATTACAGGTTACCAATACCACTTGAGTATTTTATTTGAACAGTACTTTAGTATTTTGTACTGTAGGAGATGCACTAGTCCTCAACATCCAAGAGTAAAACAAGAAACCGTTGATTTGGGAGGAGAGCAATCACGTTTTGTTTCTAAAATCAAAATTAAACTGAACATCACATAAGTACATAAACCTAAAGGGATATTTCACCGCTGGAAAGATGAATGTGTATTTAAATTGGGTCATTTATGTAGTAGAAATGTGAAATTATTTTAGAAGTTGGTGCCTTCTAGACTGAGAAAAGCCAGAAAATGTATTTTTGGCTCATGTGGATGAAAGACTACAACTCCCAGAATGCACTTGCTTCGCTGCCCTATGAGGACACTCCCAAGCCACGGCTACCGGTTACAGAGGGCAGTATCGGGAGAAATGATACAGCTAGGCTACTAGTCGACTGGAAACTGAAAAGACGGCGTTTTATGGTGAGATCCCCCTATGGGCGGGTTGAAGACATGCGGGACGAGCTCCTCCTACTGGCTGGAGTCTCTCGCCTCTGGACAGAAAAGCCTCAGATGAGCTAAATGACCATTTTTGCGTTATCAGAGGGTTTTTTTTACAGACACACAACACAGAAATTGTCTCAGGGGGACATGAGGGAGGGAAGCACGGTCACTCGAAAATACTACCAGGTTTCTACTGATACAAAGTTTAATGCTAATCGGTGAAGTATCCCTTTAACTAAAAAGGTAGTCGAGTAGAGAGTTAAATTTGCTAATATCTTTGATATTCAGTAAAGCTACAAAGTAGCCAAAAAGATACTTAAAGTACTTACATTTACTCAAATACTTTACTCCACTGCTATTCTGCGCAGGGAACCATGAGGGTGAAGGAGAGTCGGACATCACCAAAGTGGCCAAACAAATGGAGCAACAAACTTTAGAAGAACATGAGAAAGAGGACGAGCCAGAGGAAGGTTTGTCTAAAGGTTTTTACCATTGTGAATCCACGTGCACATGCGACAAGCGTAGGTTTGAGCACGAATCTTGTTTTGTTTTATATTGGCAGATGGTGAGGAGGGAGATTCAACTGGAAAGAAGAAGAAAAAGAAGAAGAAAAAGAAAGGCCGTGAGTGATTATATAAATACTTCATACCGTATAAAGTGCCCTTGTTACTCGCAATGTTTATGTTGTTCATGTTCCTTGTTCTCTTTCAGCCAAAGTTCAAACAGATCCTCCATCGGTTCCCATCTGTGAGCTTTACACCAGTGGAGTTTACGCCAAGGGCCAGGAGTGTGACTATCCACCTGTGCAAGATGGGTACAGACCAGTATTGACACACTCTAAAACCTGCAGTCAACCAGTGTAAAGAAACCTCTCAGTGGATGTGTGTTATCTCCTTTGCAGACGGTCTGCGGCGTGGAGGACGACCAGCGAGGAGAAGAAGTTTTTGGATCAGGCCAATGAGGACATGTGGAATGACTTCAGACAGGCGGCCGAGGCGCACCGGCAGGTCAGGAAGTACGTCATGAGCTGGATCAAGCCGGGCATGACCATGATCGAGATCTGGTGAGCAAAACCATCATGAGTTTGGCTTTATAGGCTGTTTTTGCACTGATGATGTGGAAACTCATTAAATGTGATATGAAACCTGTTGGGCTGTATTAGTAAATGCAAAATGTCTCGTGTCTATACACGTATGTTTCCGCCCCCAAAAGACATTTTTATATATATATATATATATATATATATATATATATATATATATATATATATATATATAAAATTAGCAATTATTTATTTATTTATATAGTTTTTTTCTTTTACGATAAAAAAATGCGGGTTTTTAGGGCTGCACAATTTGGCCAAAATTGTGTGATTATTGATATGGCCATAAAATATTATTATTTAATATTCCATTATTAATATTGTACATGATTTTTATTATTATTATTGCTAAATTAAAAATGTAAAACTTACTAAAAAAGTATAATATTACTATTGGTGTATTGCTGGTGTCATTTTTATTCCTTTATTTAAATATTAATACATATTTAAATATATTAAATATGTATGTGTATATATATATATATATATATATATATATATATATATATATATATATATATATGTATATATGTATGTGTGTGTGTGTGTATTAGGGCTGGGAAATGATTAAAAACAATTAACTAATTAATCAAACAATTTGCTGTGATTAATCACATTTCCTCCAAACTTGTAATCATCAATATTTAAACGTAGAATCACTAATTAAATTAAACAACACAGTGAACACACAAAAAAAGGGGGAAAACACAACAAATTGGACAGAAAATAGCCCTATATTCAAATATTAAACATCAATATATCAATATTATTCTTCATTCAGTTCTATGCAACATACTCAGATTTAACAGATTTATTTTTTGACTAATTATCAAAATAAAGTATATAAGTATATTATAAATAAAGCAGGTAGTTTTACCATTGTTGCACAGCATGGCTATACCAGCTCAGCAAACAGAAGTCTACTACTGAGAAATTTCACATATTTCACACATTTGAGTGGACTTTGCTTTTCCAGTGCTGATCGGTACATGATTCTTGCGTTTGGGCCGTTAAAGACAGAGCAGAACATTGAGCAGAGAGCGAAGCGACACACCGACACGGCATATTTTCTGCCTTTTCAATAGCAGCCGCAACAGGAAGTAATTAAAACAAGGCAAAAAAAGGTGCTGCGTCAATTGCGTTTTTTTTTTTTTTTTTAAGCGTTAAACATCTCAAATTAATCGTTAACGTTAATTCCCCCAGCCCTAATATATATACATATACAATTAATTTTTTTTAAAAGTCTAACATGGGACTGGGGCTTCAAATTAGCCTTTGGCTAGAAGCCTGTATGTAGAGCATCGGCTGCTTGAAATTGTAGCAATGTTATTCTGCATTGTCCCTGTTAAATAAACAAATAAATTAATTACAAGTATGGAAAGATGTTGCGTTCCTGAAATGCATGTTAAAGCGACCCAAATTTGTTGTAAAAGTCACAGTGAACCGCACTTCACTCTGAAACACGAGAAATGTTACAGCCATAATTGCAGTAGTTCCATATTGACACTCACTGGCACTAATCCACTATTCACATCTTGTTTTTTCCCTGACAGTGAGAAACTGGAGGATTGTTCTAGGAAGTTGATCAAGGAAAATGGTCTGAATGCTGGTTTGGCTTTCCCGACCGGCTGCTCGCTGAACCATTGCGCGGCTCACTACACTCCTAACGCGGGAGACCCCACCGTTCTCCAGTACGACGACGTCTGCAAGATTGACTTCGGCACGCACATTAATGGTGCGTCTTTAATCATTCCTTATCCGTCTTGATTCTTTCCTGGTGCTTTTCTTGCTGATCTTTAGAGATGTTTGATGATTATGGCATTCCAGGTCGAATCATTGACTGTGCCTTTACCGTCACCTTCAACCCAAAGTACGACAAACTGCTGGAAGCTGTGAAAGATGCCACAAATACTGGAATTAAGGTAGAGTCTCACCTTTTTGCATTGTGATTGTGACAACACACATTTTCCTCTGTCAATATTGTAACTCTTTACTATATTACAGTTAAATACAATAGAAAGGACAAAAATACAGTAAAAACCGTAACATTGTGAAATATTACATTTTAAAATGTTATTCTTGTGATGGTAAAGCTGAATTTTCAGCATCATTACTCCTACATTTTTGAATAGTAGTGCAATTTAAATGTATGAAAAGACTAGAAACATGTTTTATTTGCATTTCAGTGATTGTTGCAAAGGTTATTATTTTATTTCAGTGCGCAGGTATTGATGTTCGCTTGTGTGACATTGGAGAATCAATTCAAGAGGTTATGGAGTCTTACGAAGTGGATCTTGATGGAAAAACATATCAAGGTAAAAATAGTACTACCTTTAACATGAAAGACTTATAAATAACACAAGATATGTTGTTGCAGATGACATTATTTTTCTTTCCAGTGAAACCAATCAGAAATCTCAATGGCCACTCTATTGGACAGTACCGAATACATGCAGGCAAGACGGTGCCGATAGTGAAAGGAGGTGAAGCCACCAGGATGGAGGTGTGTGCTGACGTTTTTGTTTTACAGATCTGAACATAGCTTTAACCCTTTTTATTTGGGCTGTTGTCTGTATATTTAGAGTTTACCATAGCAAGGAAAAGGAAGGCTGTGTTTTTGCCTCTCAGGAGACAGACTTTATCTTAGGAAAAGGGAGAGACAGACTCAGAGAGAGAGTCTCATTCTGAGGGTTTAAGGCTGAGTTTGGGTGTGCCAGAATTATCAACCCTACACAACCTCTATCAGTCACGCCACAGGGCTTAAAGAGAGGTGTAGTCAAATACACTAGCACTCAAGTTTGGGGTCGGTAATGTTTTTGAAACGGGTCTCTCATGCTCACGAAGGCTGCATTTATTTGATCAGAAACACAGTAAAAACAGTAATACTGTGAAATATCATTACAATTTAAAATAACTGTTTTCTATGTGAATATATGTTAAAATGTAATTTATTCCAGTGATCAAAGCTGAATTTTCAGCATCATTACTCCAGTCTTCAGTGTCACATGATCCTTCAGAAATCATTATATGATGATTTGCTGCTTAAAAAGCATTTTTAATTATTTTCAATGTAAAAAACAGTTGTTTTGCTTTATATTTTTGTGAAACCATAATACAATATTTTCAGGATTCTTTGATGAACAAAGTTCAAAAGGACAGCATTTATTTGAAATAGAAATCTTTACGACATTGTAAATGTCGTTACTGTCACTTTTGATCAGTTTAATGTGTTTTTGCTGAAGTAAAATTAATTACTTAACAAAAATAATTTTTACTGACCACAAATTTTCACTTTGTCAAGTCGACATTGTAAATCTGCTCTTATGTAGTGTTGTAAATCTCATTAAGGGTTTAGTTGTCATTTTGATGGTGTTGTCTTGCTGAATTTCCTCTTTTACAGGAAGGAGAGGTTTATGCCATCGAGACCTTTGGAAGCACTGGGAAAGGCATGGTGCATGATGACATGGAGTGTTCCCATTACATGAAGAACTTTGAAGTTGGTCATGTGCCAATAAGGTGAGAAACATGCTAATCTTGACACCATGTCCTAACTAAGTTTCCAGCGACAAGCAATTTGTCAATCACAGACAATCAGAAGATACTTGACATTTAAAGGGATAGTTCACCCAAAAATTTAAATTCTGTAATTTACTCACCCTCAAGTCCCAAACCTGTATGAGTTTATTTCTTCTGCGAGAAACAAAAGATATTTTGAAGAATGTCAGCAATCAAACAGTTGATGAGCCCCATTGACTTCCATAGAAATGTTTATATTCCATACTATGGAAGTTAGCTCATCTGTTTGGTTACTGTTTTGGTCAACATCCTTCACAATAACTTTTGATTTCAGCAGAAGAAATAATTCATACAGGTTCACAACAACTTGAGGGCAAGATGACAGAATTTTTGTGTGAATAATCCCTCTAATGTACTGGGAGCTCACATGCTTAAAGTTCCCTAAATGGGCAACTCACAAGATTTTAGAACAGAATTATGTAATGTTCATGTTAATCTTTCCCAGACTCCCCAGAGCCAAGCACTTGTTGAACGTGGTCAACGATAACTTCGGCACCCTCGCCTTCTGCCGCCGTTGGTTGGATCGCCTCGGTGAGAGCAAATATTTAATGGCGCTGAAGAACCTCTGCGACCTGGGCATCATCGACCCCTACCCGCCTCTGTGCGACACCAAAGGCTGCTACACGGCCCAGTTTGAACACACCATCCTGCTGAGACCCACGTGCAAGGAAGTGGTCAGCCGAGGAGACGATTACTAGGCCTCCACGTCACCCGTTTTTATAAATCTGTCCTCTGCTTTCTTATCACATGAGTATTTGATGGGTAAAGACCTGAGTAAGTTAATAAGCTGTGCCTTCTTGTTTTTAAAATGCTAGTATTTGTTTGTATAAAGGATGGCTGGAGGTAAAGATGTCCCCTTGTTTAACTGTGGTGTAACTCACTGGCACAGAAGTGCCCACACGTAAAGTGCTCTAGAACCATTTTGTAAATGCAGACAACAATATGGTTAGCTTTTGACCAATGAGCGACCCAGGAAAATGTGAAGTCAAAACCACATTTTTTAATATCATCTGGATTAGGCTGTTGCGCATTTAATAGTGCACTTTTTTTTTTTGGTACACATCTTGGTTTAAGAGAGATTAGGAAATGTTCTAGTTTTGATTAATTTTGTTCATCAAGTGCTGTTTGTTTCTCCTTTTCAGTTTGATTCAATTGCTCATTTAGGCTGAAAAAGAGGACAAGATATTATTAAAGGTGGGGATTTGGCTTTATTCCTTAGTGCAAGAACAGACTTTAATGTAACATAGACCCTAAGATACTAAAATACTCATTGAAACATGCTTTCCTCTAAGAGCGGGCACTCATAACAAAAGTGGCGGTGATGATGTGTAAACATCTTTATTTTGGCTTTGCTTGATTTCAGGTAAAGCCTGTTTGAAATCACCTTTCTCGGAATAAAGCACATGTGGTGTTTTATTTTGAAGTACAAATAAAATTTATAAGAAATTGTGATCTGCATGTTTCATGGTTTTTTCTTTTTTCTTTCAAGGCTTCATGTGTAACCAAGTCTGATGTTCAATTTATGAAATGTAGAATTTAACCATAAATGAATATATCTATATTGAAAATGTGTATTTTGTCACCACTTCTAGACAAAATTATATAAAATGTAATGGGTCACACTTTATGAAAATATTAATGCACGTGAAAAGTTGGTTCGCAAAATCATTTACAAGTTCAAAGAAAGTAATCTAAAATTAGATTACATTTCATTCAGAAAAAAAAAACAGGAGGTAACTGCTCGAACGCTTTCCGTTAGGCTGGTATTAGTAACTTACATTGACGAAACGTGAGTACTGTTATTTATACACATTTTTATCACATCACAAGAACATATTTTAGTGTTTTGTTTAAACGGTGTTAAAAATAGTCGACGTTTCGTTTGGGTAAGTAGTTTGAGTTGCCTGAGGCGAGCCTCGAAAATTACACAATTTATTTTAAAAACTCGACCCTTTTGTCGTAATTCATTAAGTTATTTAGAGTTAGCTGGAAAATGTTACACAGAAAATGCCACTATTTCTCATAACAGTCCTATTTTTTTGTTAGTATTTGGTCCAAACTCAAGTACATAAGAGGTGCGTCACTGTTCGGCGAATTTTCGCGGTGAGGGCGAAATATTTCTTAAAGGGATAGTTCAGCCAAATTGAAAATTCTGTCATTAATTACTCACCCTCATGTCGCTCCAACCAAACTTCGTGTTTTCTTCGGAACACAAATGAAGAGATTTTTGATGAAATAAGTTATTTTTGTCCCTCCATTGACAGCTACACGACCACTTTGACACTTAAAAAATAAGATTAAGACTAATATATAATTCGAGCGGTTTAGAAGAGACACGATCGCTCACTTTAGGCCTATGATGAACAGATTGAATTTTGGCTTTTATTCACATATAATTAACATTGATTAGCATTCAAGTTGGTCATTAAAATTGGCCGTATTTACGAACAGAGCTTTTTAAAGGTGCCTTCTATGTGAGCTGTGCTTCATATATCGCTACACAATGAACGATAGACAGTGGACCTTTTTTTGCCTGAGAAGTTTTGCTAATGTGATGCAACCGCACCTTTAGTGATTGGTAGATCATTACCAGTAAGTTAGATGCCGTTAACTACACCAAATTTCTCCCAAGTATAATAGATCTCTTTGAACCAAACAAACCAAGCTCTCATTCAGTTTTACACTCAAAATGTTCTAAATGATTCAAAATGGATCCTCAGAAACTCTCCATCACGCTAATAATCTGGGGGTGCACCCGTTTCCTATTGCATTTGAACAGCCAGTCTTTCTTCCGCCTGTAGCGTTTGGACAGCAGAACGTAGAGGACGGGATTCACGCAGGGGTGCAGATACTGGAGAACCGTGCAGGTGAAATGAAACATCTCCCATGAGCGCCCATGCCGGTAAAGTCCCAAATACACACACAACTCTAGAACATACCCTGGCAGCCAGCACAAGGAGAACGTCCCAGCCGCCAAAAACACCATGAGAGACGCCCGCCGTGTGTTGCGGGTGGTGGCGAGGGACATAACGGGCCTCTTGTGCAGGAAAAAAGCCATACGCCCCGAGCTGACTGCGATAACCAGCATTGGTATGAGATAGTACAGCACAAATTGGCTGAGAACAACCTGGTAATGATGTTCCTGGGTAGTCGGCATACAAACAGTGCTGTTACTCAAACCTGGGCCTAAGCTTTCTTTAGTGGCGAAAATACGCAACGGCAGACTTATAAAGAAACTCAGGCCCCAGACTAGAATAAACATGAGTACCACAAGGTCCATGCTCGGCGGGCGGTAGGGGTTGGTGATGATCATGGCACGAACCATTGATACGGTGCACAGGGAGTATGTGCTGGCGGCCAGGGAGAATGCCAGCAGAAACTGATAGACCTTGCAGGATGTGTTGCCCAGAGGCCAGGAGAAACTGATCGCGGAGTGGATGGTGAAGGGAATGAGGAGAAGCGTGAGGACGTCGGCCAGAGCCATGCTGAGGAGAAGAACGTCCAGGCGGTTTTTATGAAGGTTCTTGTGTTTGGCGAAGAGGGAGAAGGCCAGGAGGTTGGCGCAGAAACCAATGCCCACTATGATGCCACAAGTGCAAGCAAAGATCACTCCGTAGGTGTTTGGGGCTGCCTATTAGAGACAATGGGAAAAATAGTATAAAATAGTATGTTTTAAGTTGCATTTAAATTATTTTTTTGTTGGAATTAAATCGCTGTATTGAATTATAATAAAAAAAAATATTATTATCATACCTAAATATAATTTTAAAATGTATTAAAAAATTATATAAATACAGTATAATATTAAATATTTTGAAATACATTTTATATACAGTAGTCAACATACAGTAGTCAACATTTGAAGTGGTTTAAAAAAGTTCATCAAAGTTGTCCTAAGACAAGAACGGGTATTGTTCAAAATTCATGTATAACTTTGATAACTTTGAGGTTTTGATCCAAATGTTGACTAGTGTGTGTGTGTATATATATATATATATATATATATATATACACAGTTTAAATATAACAAAACATTATTATCTCTCAGTGTAAAAAACATAAAAATTAGGTTGACTACATACATTTTTCACTGTGCTTCTGAAAATATGTTCAATGATAAATTATATTATAAAATAACTAAGTAAAATGATTTTATTTGTTAATAAAATACTAATTCATCTCACATATTGCCAGAGGAAATTATTTACTCACCATCTGAGACGTTCAGTTACGGTAGATATCCGTGTATTTGCAAAGATAATACATCTGTGCATTCAGATAAGATTCAACAAATCATTTTTATTGTAGAGATGAGTCTAAATGTGTAAAGATATAATCCCGCTTTAAGAATAGACAAAATATGGGCTAAGCTTCCCTAACACCTCCATTAGAATAGAGCCATTTACAGACACAAAAAAAGAATATGAAAAATATCCATTTATCAATAAAGTCTTCTATTGGATTTGATTCAAAAAGCGACTTCTTACTCAAGATTTTATGTAGCGCATACACCAAATAACATCTTTCGAATGAATGTCAGACGTTCCCTGCTGGTTTTTTCCATCTCTCGTTCTCTGATTGGAGGCTTATTGATTTGCGATTGATCTCTGGGCTTCTGCCTCGTGGTTAATGAGTCTTTAAGGCTCGGCATGTGATCCTAAAGCACTCACAGGAAGTTAACCGAAACTTGCATTTACCTCTCCATCCATTAGCATGTGCACTGAAAGGTGTATAATTGTTGTTAGAGCCATTTTTGTGTCTTTTATTTGCTCGGTTTTTGCACTCGAGCGCACATTGATTGATTATTCCACCATCCTCAGTCACTAATAGTAACGGCTACTTAACCCATATTGATGAAGGAGTAAAGTGACGCTTTGTTTGCACAGACAGAAAATAATAGTAAAAACTGCACCTATAGTGGTGCAAATTATGAGAATGAATTTGGCGTTCTCTCTTTTTCAGTTTTATTGTGTATTGCTTATCAATGTATTTATTGAAAATAGCAGAACATTAACTAAAGTGAAAGAAAAGCTGTGTAATAAAATGTAAAAGATAGAAAAACACTTAATGTAGACCAGCATAACTATCTAAAGTGCATTTCAAAATCTCATCAAAATCAGCAGCATTGAGATACATTCAGGAAATAAATATTCCGATCAAATAAATTAAATATTACACGAAAAAGTCTGACTGAATGAGTACATTTAAAACAGGCTATACTGTAATTGTAACATATGCAAATTAGTTTGTATAAGAAGCATTTTCTACGCATCAATTAAGGCTTTAAAATGAAGAATTGTTTGGAGAGTTTATAATAAAGGCAAAGGCCTTTATTGTGAATTAAAAACAAGTGGGTTCTCAAAAGAGTCCTGGCATCCCAAGTCACTGAAGTCTCTCCTTGTAGGTGTTGCAAGCAGATCATGTGATCACATTATATCACTGTTCATTTGCATAAAGTCATTAATGTTGCTTCAAGTCTTTTCATGTCCAGGCTCTTTTAATGGTCTCTTTGCATATGTAAGGCACACCCCCTGTCTTTCCTCCGGTCTGGGTCTCTCAATCTGCCCAAACACATCTTCCTCTTCCTCTTCGTCACAGCTTTCAATGGCTGTTGCTCATATCTCAGGGTCTTGCTGGTCTCTTGCGGTAGGTTGTCTCTCATCACTATAGTCTCTATTTGAAAGCTCAAGGGGAAGTTTTTGTTGCCCCCGATGTGTTTGGGACAGTGGACGGTGGCCCACAGCGGGGTCTGGACGCTTCCCTCGCTCTGATATGGGGATATGGCCGTGTGCACCCGCTCAAGAAGCTCTTGTATTAACTTGCGCCTCTTCCAGTCATGCAGGGATCGGCCCCTGTCGTGCATCATCTGTGCGTGACCTACTGATCGTCGCCTGCATGGGACAAACAGAGAAAATATATATCAAACTGACTTTAACCTCAAGTCACATGCAGAGATTTGACTAGTAGACATGAAAAAAAAAAAATACATGATGCTTTATTATAACAATTTGACCTTCACTGCATGCAAAACTGCATTTATTTTGCATTGGCTTCTCAGAGCTCCTGTTTCTTCTGTTACCAGCAGATGGCAATCTCAACTACACTGAACAAGCCTCATGTTTTGAGATCTTGCAGAAATCACTCATGTTCAAAAGTAAGAGGAGATCATGACTTACTGTCTGTTGTTGAGAGTGTTAGTGGGTCTGGACTGGACCGGTATCAGGACAGTTAACAGGAACACGGCAAACCCCCAATGCCTCAACATACTGGACAACTGAACACAGGAGACAGTCACAAAGTTATCAAACATTAATATATATTTATTGTATGCAAATGATTTAAATATTTTACTAGGCATATTAGTCTACAAATTACTATTAGGTTTATTAGACAAAAGATAAAATACAAATGATAATATAAAATATATATTTTTAATAAAATGTTTAAAAATTACTACATATTTTTGCATGAAAATATTTGCCTTATATCATTTGTAAATCTGAATGGTTTTAGTTTCAACATAATAGTATGATATTCTTTTCACCTTCTGCATACACTTTAACATTATATATATATATATATATATATATATATATATATATATATATATATATATATATATATATATATATACATTAACTTGAATTATTAATTGCTGGTACTTAGAACTGAGTCAGTGTCCAGTACACAAGTGGAAATAGTAATAGAATTATATCATTATTTATCAATTAACATGAGGTGCTATAGCCTACATTAAATTGCTGTTGTAAGGCTTCAGCATTGATGATATACTCACATGTAATGCCACTGCTCAGTAGATGTTACTGCCACCCGGCTGGACGAGTTACAGATGTTGAAGCCCAACATGTGACTGTACGTTCAATAAACCAGGAGCATCATCTGCTGCCTAAATGAAGCATGTTAATATGTCCAAACTCCACTAGTCCAGAAGACAAACTCTTCCTATGTCTCCTTCCAGAGTGTTTGAAGGAATGAACGCATAGAGAGAGAGAGGACCAGAGCGATGGGCGTTAGATTTATTGCACCGGTGAGTCTTGTAAGTCCCCTTTGCTGTTCACTGCAAACTGGAATAGACAGCAGGCGTTACAGCAGAGAAAATTAGTGCGCACTGCACACTTGTCTGTATGTGTGTATGTGTGTGTGTGTGTGTGTGTGTGTGTGTGTCTGCTGCACATGACTGCCAAAGTGTATACCAGACTGACAAACCACACACACACACACACACACACACACACACACACACACACACACACACACACACACACACACACACACACACACACACTTCTAGAAACACACAGGCAGACACCTTCATTGGAAAGAGGCTGGTATGCTGGTCTCTCTCTCTCTCTCTCTCTCTCTCTCAACACTCATGAAGGGCTCAGGTTTGGCCAGGAGGGGCAGCATTTGACGAATAATCACCCAATGATATCTAATCTTAACTTTTGATTACAATGGTACATATTTGATACGCTGTTTGTGCATGTAAACAATCTGCAAAGAAAACACTTGCCTTAAACGCCTCGTACGTCGCCTTGTAACACATTACTGTGACCCGCCTAAACAAAGTTGTAAGGCTTTGAACCTGATGCTCGCCGCTTATGGTAAGGGGCGTTACTTTTCCAATAAACGCTCTTAAGTGATTGACCAATCAGAGCAGACTTGGTTTTTCCAAAGGCGGGGTTTAGAGAAACTAGTATTCAGACAGAGGGTGAAAACAGGTGCTGCAACTATGAATATGAAAAATAATGTGTTTTTGTACATTTAATCATGTAGACCTATTCTAGTAGACACCCTGCACAAAATTATGAACCTGTAAATTAGCATATTATGGTCTCTTTAATTTTTGTGTTTATTACTTAAGATCTTATCCATACACTGGGTCCTTTTAATGTATGAAGCAAATCCCGAAAACTCCTGAAAGCCATTACAATGGACAACTGATACTGATACAACACCAAAAAAAAAAAAATGCTGCATTATGTTGAACGTCTTTTACTTTGCATGGAAATTGTGTGTGAGAGTTCGGGTGAACATTATAGCTTATAACGGAGACCATAAGACCCTCCCCTCCTAAAACATGGGTGAAGCTGGGTGAAGAAAGTAAACAGCTTTGGCTGACCACTGTCCCAAGAGATTATGACCATAACCTCAGTGAAATCAAGCCTGTGGGTGGGTCTGCTCGCCTCCTAAGCAAACGTAATGGTCAAGGTGGTTTTCGGGGAGCCCACAAAATAGTACCGCTTCATTTATAGGCCTCGGGGCAAGAGGTTCACAACATAACTAATGCTCATCAACTACAAATTAGTTCTGTGCGACACTAAAATATTCCATATATTTCCATGTTTATGAGGCAGTGCGTACATTGGAAAATACACTGACTTGCACAACCACTCAAAAGTTTGGGTTTTTTTGAAAGAAATTAATACTTTTATTCAGCAAGGATTCATTAAATTGATCAAAAGTGACAGTAAAGACATTTATAATGTTACACGAATGTTCTATTTCAAATAAATGCTGTTCTTTTTTAGCTTTCTATTTATCTAAGAATCCTGAAAAAAGTTTTCCACAAAAAAAAAAAATTAAGCAAAACAACTGTTTTCAACATTGATCATAATCAGAAATGTTTCTTTAGCAGTAAATCAGGATATTAGAATGATTTCTGAAGGATCGTGTAACAAATGTGAATAAAGTACTTTTTTAAAATAAATTCAAATAGAAAACAGTTATTTTATATTGTAATAATATTTCACAATATTACAGTTTTTACTGTGTTTTTAATAAAATAAATGCAGTTTTGGTGAGCATGAGACTTCTCACGACCCCAAACATTTACTGTTCATCACACAAATGGCTTAAAAAAAAATATGTGCAGTTTCATGGACTACTTTTTATATTTTGAGTCTATACACTGTCATGAATAGCAACAAGAACTTTGTAAAGATTCTTCAGAAATTTCTGCTTGTTCTACGGGAAAAATAACAGCATTAAAGTTTGGAAAATGGGGGGCAATGGCAGAAACGATGACAGAATTAGCATTTTCAGTTTTTTTTGTAGACTGAACAATTGACACCTTTGGCTTTGAACACACTATATTTCTATCATTTGTATGTAATTCTCATTTGTCATATAAAATATGATGAAATATGAAATAAACCCAATGCGCAGACTCAAAAACCTATAGACAAAAATGTGTCTTGATTAGAAGAACCTCAAGTGCTAAAAGATCCTTTTCGTCCCATGAATCCTTCATGTTCATTCTTTCTTCTTAGTGGCCTTAAACTACTGAGAAATGTTTTGTTCTTTATTTCTAGTCAGTGACAGCATCGTCTAGCAATGTTCAAAAGGGCTTGACTCATCCGCACTAATGTCAAAAGCCCTGCGTTTTTTTTTATTAGAAATTGTTTAACTGTCATGGCTTGAGTTTCCTTTCCGCTTCCAGCGAACTCCTGTTTTGTTCTCGTGTTTGTTTGTTTTATCATGTAAGCTTGCGGGAACACATGACACGATTTCTTCCATTCGACCAGCACAAAAAATAGTTCCAGCGGGCCGCGGCACAGCGGCGCTCCAGATTTAATCACGAGGCGAAAGTGAATTCTGCTACCGAGGAAAGTCTCAGATTTTTGCGGTCTTCTCCGTGAAATTGTTAAATGAAGAAAACATGTCATTTAACACCTTGTCAGTTCCCCCATCGACCACTGGCACTTGACCTTCTCAGCACTTGGACAAACTTTGATATGACACCCGTAGTCAAACGCCACTCTTGAGTGAATCGTGGGACATTAGAGAAACATGCGAGCTAGCCACCCAGTATGCCATCAGACTGTGAGATTATTAAGACTGATGTCCCCAGCGAGGCCAATATTTTTTGTTCTACTGCAGAGCGTCGGCAATTTATCATCCAAACATCCCACAGGTTTGTGTTGTGTAGGTACTTTTGGATCTAGTCCGGCGGGTTTGATTCGGTGCCAGAAAAAACATGGCCGCCTTGCCAACAGGCCGTTTAGAGCTCGAGTTGTGAAAGCTTGTCTGAGGGTTCCAGTAAATCCTTCTTCTAGCAGGTAAGAAGTTTGGAAAGCGACGAGGCAGCTCCCCAAACCCCCCCAACACACCTCCCACCGCTGATCTCCATAAGCACAGCTTCATTTAGGTCACTATTGTTCGACTTGCGTGTTATTTCATTCATTTCTGCTCACATTGCATCGATATACGAAGGCACCTTGAGGACTTCTTCATGAAAAGAGTATTCACAAAAACTGTATTTAAATATTCAGCACTAGGGGCCGCGGAAAGGACACGCGTGTGTTCTCAATAAAAACTATAGGTGAAACTTCTCAAAGTCAAACCTGATGTGTTCCTGAGCTCACAAAGCATACAAAGGACCTTTCACTTGCGAAACGCTTTGTATCATCTTTTATTATTGCATGATATATTTCAATTTAAATAATGTATATACAACTATATTGGTACCATTTTACAGTCTCAAACTATATTTAGTGTATGCAAAGTTTTCTATAGATAATTTGTTAACTTTATGTTTTAAAAATAATATTTATAAATACAGCAAAACATTTTATAAATTCATTAATTAGATAAAGATAAACACTTTTAAAAAAAATAAATCAACAATTCTTTTAAATTTGTATATATATATATATATATATACAAACTTTTATGTTATGGGATTAATCAACTCGACAGTATAATACATATATGTAAATATATTTTACAGGGTTTTTTTCCCTATAAGTAAACAAAGTGGCATATATATATTATTTAATATATGTGTGTGTATATATATATATATATATATATATATATTTGTGTATATATATATATATATATATATAATGTTTATTTCTTCTCAAAGGAAATTCAAAACTCTACTATATACTGTATACATACATATGTACATACCAAGCTCTGCATAATAGACAATAAAGGCAATATCAGAGATGAAGGTGAATGCTTTCATGTTGTCGAGCAGGTGCCATCCCATGTGGTCTGTCAACATTTCAGCGGTCAGCAAACCGCCTACAAAAACATGTTTCGATTTTATCTAATCGTCTGGAGGGAAAGCCCTTCCAGTAAATGCTTGGTTGGTTTAGCCCTCCACCATCCAGCCATACATAAAATATACAAATATTTACTGCATAATGGAGGTGAATGGGAGGTGTCCTTCTAAAGACCCACACGTATCCCAGAATCCCGTGCGGCGGGGCAGATGAGTGATACGCCACGGCTAAAATGCACGCATGAAAAAGTGCTGTGTTCGCGCTGGAACAACGGGGACCGGAAGGTGAACTGCTGAGGGGCTTCTTCAGATTTTGGGGATCATACATCATGGGTCTCAATGCCTGTTGACCTCAGTCCACTGAGCTGAAGGTGTGTGTGTGTGAGGGGGGGGGTTAGGAGAAGGCACACCAAGGCTGTGTGTGCCGCCACACAGTAAGGCCTTTTGCTGGCTGCCATGGCGATGGCGACCGCAGAATTGCCATGTTTACTTAAAAGCTAGTGCATAAGAGAACAGCAGACCACCGGCAGACGCCACCCGCCGGCACTGGGCAAGGGCTACGGCTCATCTTTGTTGAAAATGGCTCGGGAACCTGCTGCCTGCACAGGGCCAACCTAAATTTAGCAACAAACTGAAAAACCCTCCTCATTCTTAAAAAGCTGTTTAAGTTTCCAGAGCGAGAGGGTTCAGTGAGGGACAGGAATGGTCTGAGAGACTCGTTCTGTCTCGTTGCAGGTGGCGATCGAGCGCTACGGTCCACGGGCTCGGTCAAGACTTGTGATTGTGCTTCCTGCGATGTAATATCACATAAAACATGTCAACGCGAGGTTAAACGTGCAGCAGGGGCAGAATCTGACTGGCCCACTGGTTAAATTTAAAAGTGATATAAAAATAGCACCTGTTTTGTTTGCCATTATTTTTGGTGTGAGGTATTTTTGGTTCATTATTTAGAGAAGTGTGTGAATCATATAATAAGTTTCTGAGGGACCAATTTTTGTTGTTGTCGAAAGTCATTTTCGTTGAGCATCTACCTAGTATAGTTACCTAAACGTTCACTTTTTCACCCTATGGACACCACATGTACACGGGCCCTAGTGAGAAATACCGGTAAATCCATTCTGGCAATGAGAGATTGCAGGTAAATGGACTTGTTGATGATATGTGTGAACAAAGCAGGATTACAGGCATGACCACCTGCTTTGAGAGAAATTATCCACCCTCTTTTTAACGTAAGAGCTGACGAGACCATAGTAACTTGAATGTGTCGAGGCTTAAAGTCTCATCTGCTTCTAGTTATTTTTGCTAGAAAGTGCATTAGTGCAATGCATAGCATTTTTTCATTCATTTTTCCCATAGGGATTTTAAAGTCCCCCTGTAGTCAATAGCTATGTTTCCATCCACTTGTCAATCGAATTATCTGAAGTTCGGTAAAAAAGCTCATGCGAATAAAGCTGGTGAATGTGTGTTTCCATCCAACGGCTTTAAAGCGAATAAAAACCTGTGCGTAATGACGTCACATGCTGTTTTGCGATCAAATTGGTATATCGAATTGATTTGAGACATTTTAAGGTGTTTCCATTTCATTTTCGCACTGAATCGCACAACATTCAAGCATACATTTGTGAACAAAGTTTTGCTAGACAAAATGGATCGTGCCATCTATCGTTTCCATCAGCGTTTATCGCATAAGCCGTATATCGATCAAGATAAAATCCGATGAGACGGACCGTATTTCATTTGAGTCGATATTCATGAAATTCAATCGAATTTTACTGTTTCCATAAGGCATTTTTCATTCGATATCACTCAATTCGGATAAAAACGTGTGAATGGAAACATAGCTAATAATTGTATCCCTTAAAACTCATCTTTGATCAGCAAAATTACATATTTAAGCCTTTTTTTCCCCGTGAGAAATAATTTTTCATGCCCTAAAATATCTTGAATGTAACTCGACACCCTCGCCTCATTTAGTATATGCAGTTCTATGAATATGCAAATGAGCCCCGCCTCCACTCACTCACTCAGCTCAGAGATCCACTGGTTGACGATCACACGTTGATCTGATTGGTTACAAGGTAGTTTGTGACATCAGAAACAACGGCGATTTCAAAGCGTGTTTTTGGTTCACTGCAGTTTTAAGGAGAAAATACTCAGCAATGGTGTTGACATGAATTTACACATGGTTTGTCTTAAAGCATATCAAAAACACCACATAGACATATAAACCTCATTAAAAACTTGATTTTCATCACAGGAGGACTTTAATGCGATCCCACTCTGTGTATTTGCTGGTTACCTCCTCAAGAACACAGAGTTTGTGCATCTTTTTGGTGAAAATACACACTCTAATTTGTAATATAACTTTTTAAGTGACTAAAACTCTGTTGTGTAGGTCTATATGATATGTAGATTTAAATTGGTTTATTATATGTACTATTAAGACACAAAAATGGTTTCCTTTGGAAGCACCCTAATATGGGGTCCGAAATTGGCTTTCACAAAATACAGTAATACTAAGCAGTTGAGGATTATTCCTGTAATAATGGAGTATTGAAACACCCAGCCAAACTCAATTCATGTTAACTTCCCTGTGTGGGCCAGACCTGTGCATTGGGACATTAGCTGGATTTCTCTTCAGGTGCTTGGGTAATTGTGCTTGGCATAAACTGCCGGTTCTTTGTGTCGGCCCGCGTGAATAGGATCCTCAAGGTGGAATTCCTGTGCTAACATGGGGAAGTCACAATATACATGGTCATATGACCAGACGGCCCCCATGGATTGGTTCGGTGGAAAACGTCCAGCCTGCACACGGTAGGTGGGCGTGGGCGGCGACTTTGCCCTTGTGCCCACTCAAGGCCTCATAAAAACACCTGACAGTTCGTATTGCCTTTGAGTACAACCCAGTATTGACACGAGCTGACCTCCGTCTACACCAGCCAAACAAAACAGCAAAAATTCACATAATAATTGAACAAATAAATGGAGAACTTGTTTGGCACGCCGTTCATAAAGAGCTGGACTGGCAGGCTTCGGGAAAAGGAGTCTCACTTTCTCTGTAGTGAGAGTTGACATCGAGGTGTGTGTCCTTTAAGCACAGTTTGGACTGTCAACAGGGGAAATATACTGTACTAGGTTTTTCCAAGCCAGGACAAATCCATTCAGTGCCTGTGAAAAGCTGCCTCTCAATCAGCGCCACACCAAGGGCCTGATTCTAATTAGCCATGAATACAAACCTTTGAGACGCTGCGTGTTGTACGCTGGTCAAGAGTAATGCTCTTTCATGCTCTACACAGAGGCGGTGATACATTGTTACTACAACATCAAAGACCCTGTTACTTTACACCTGGTATTAAGATGTGTTTTGGTTGATCGGATCACAAGTAGACGAGGGAGACATTCCTGTTTACACCTGGTGTTTTAATCCGTCTCTTTTGTCCACTTTCAACCACTTCTGTCCTGATTTCTTCAAGGGGAGGGTCTATGGGCGGGTAAATGTATGAACTTTTTCAGTTCTTTCAATCTAATGGATGAAATAAGCTTTTGTAATTTACATATGAACGCGTCCGGAGACGACGGAAACACACACGGAAAGCATCAGCTTTAGTTTCTGCTCTGACAGACACAAGACCAGCCGAACGCTGTGAGTGTGTGTTAGAAATCAGGAAAGGAGAGAGAACATTGTGCTTGATATGTTTTTCATCTTCAAACCAAACTTGGGTCTTCAGCCGATAAAGTTTAAATCCCGTCTGGCTCGAGCTCTTCCCATAATGTTACTCATTAGATCAGTAGACGGAGAGAAGACAGTCTTCTGTGTCTGTTTGAACACATTCAACCACATAAGCGTTTACACTACGAAAGCAATCCGGTCGAATGTGTTTTCAACTCCCTCTGGAAGTGTCAAAAAACGTTTTAGACCCTGTTTACTCCTGTATTTAGTGTCGTCCACTTGTGATCCGATCCACCAAAACACATCTTAATACCAGGAGTAAACAGGACACTCACATCTCTTTTGTTTAATTGCAGTTGATATTGCAACTGTCTGTATGTAATTGTAATGCACAGTTAAAAAGCTCACGTTTTTGAAACATTGGTTCAGCATTGGTTGAGTCAGTGTTGCTGTGTTGGGCTGGTCGAGATGCTCAAACAAACAGAGCAATGTTTTGAAAGCACCACAGAGCCACAGTGTTTACACTTTTGTGGCAAAATCAACCTACAAATGGCTTACTTATAGTTGTCTATGCAAATTAACATAGAAATACCACACACTTCACCTTTAAGAAAAGATCAGATCTCAAACATTTTGAAAATACCTCTCAAATACTTTCACAGAGAAGGCGTTTTATGTTAAAATATGGTTATAAGCCACAAACCATATGAAATTTTCAGTTTTCACATATGCTGACAGAGGTTGTGTGATGGACAGACTAAACTGCGTGCTGAAAAGTACTGCAGTCTCTCAGTCAGTACTTGGACTATAGAGAAGTTTAAGTGTAAGCTGCAAGTTTTTTGCACTTTTGCAACATGCAGTTAAACCCCTGCCAATGCAACATTTATCAAACGACAAATGCAATATTCAAGATAATCATATTTTGATCAGTGAAACCTAATAACATGTTGACATTAGACGTGCAAAATGTGACTGACTGCCATCTTGCAGATGCTGTTACTTCAGAGTTCACAATGCATAAGCATTCTCATATTCCATCATTAAACAAAAATGTACAGTAAATACAATTCGAAGATTGTTTGATTTGGAAAACGCACAAGCTTGGACAGTTTATACGTTTGAACATGTCATCACCCTGCTACAGTTTACACTGCATTCCTTTTTCAAAACCACTTTTATACACCCCGATGTTGATAATTGCCTAGTTTCTCTCAGATCCCTTTCCTGAGGGCACCACTGTTATGCTTTAAAAGACACTTTTATGTGGTGCTTGGCCGGAGGACTGTTTTCTGTATAAATGAAATACAATAAAGACAGAAAGGGTGTTTCTTAAGAGCTCAACATTTTCAAAGTTTCCCTCTCTGCTTTTCACTGGCAGAGCTCTCTTGGAAAAGCTTTAACTGAAGATTAAGCGTTAAAATCTGTGTGGTTTTGGGCACCGTTGCCATAATTCAGCTATATCCCAGAAACATAAGCGCGGGGCGAAATCACCAGCTCTCGCGACGGAGATCCAGGGTGCCCGACCTAAACCACACCGAGCTGGAATCCAGGAAGACCAGACAGTGGTCAAAACCAACACATACATCCACACCCGCACACAAGCTCATGTTCATTATGCGCGTGGAGACCGTGAACCTGAGATGAGTGGAAAGGAGCCCGGATCAGTCCAAGAGATATTTGGACAAAGAATTAAAAAAAGATCGATTGGAAACTCCACATTTAGTCTTTTTTTCCCCTTTTGTTCAAAGTTTTACTCGTATCACCCATTCAGGGTGTGTTCACACTTGTAGTTCGGTTCGTTTGGTCCGGACCAAAAAAACAAAACAAAAAAAACATTTAGTCCTGGTCTGCTTAGTGTTCACATTAGCATTTTAACACTAAACCTAAAGGCATATGGATGTGTTCACAATCTGATTGGTCGACTTTTATGACGTATATTTTGCGACTGAACTTACCGAACATCCAAAACAATAATTTATTAATATTATTAGTCAAATTTCACATCCATAAGTGTAAGTTTTCTAACAAAAAGCCACTTTTTTTCTGTATTCCTTAAAGAATTTGAAAATTATCTTTCTACAATTCAATCTAGTACTGATAGAAAAGCTATTAAGAGCTATTAAGTCTTTAAAATCTTTGACTGATATAATGGTCTTGTATTTTTATAAAAAAAAAAAAAATTTATATATACTGTGTATATATATATATATATATATGTGTGTTTTCTTTGCTCCCCTGGCTTTAAAGTTGTATGTTGTATCATTCTGTTGTTTAAAGCAATAATAATAAAAATAAAAAAATACGGAATGACATGAAAATCATAAAAAAAAACATCCAAAACAATGCTGTGTTCTGGGATAAATGCACTTGTTGTATGTGTATAGCTACATATGATGGTATTTTGTCCAGCTGAGAACTTGTGAAGAGCTTATAAAATGTTATTTTTAGGGTCCCATCTTGTGACATCATGTCCCGTTTTTGGTTCGTTTACATGTCTTTGGTCCGTGTTGTGTTGATATTTCAGTCGATCCGCACAAGACGTAGTTTGGAAGTGGAGTGAGACTCATCTTTTCATCGTCTCGGTCCGTGTGTGTTTGATGTGTGTTCAGATAGCAGCGTTCACACTTATTCAAATGAACCACAACTAACAGAGCAATCGCACTAGAGTTAGTTTTAATCCAAACAAACATGCCAAGTGTGAAAACACCCTTAATGTCAATTAAAGATTAAATGAAAAATAAAAAAATGGTGATTTTTTCATTATTAATTTTATTCATCCATCTTTTAGAGGGCTTGGTCAGCTGAAAAGGAATATTATTTTAGATGCAGAGCAAGAGTTTTGACAAAAAAAATAAGATTTCTTATTCTTTAGAATAATGTGCAGTGTTCGCAGGAGCATGCATTATAAGAAAGTAAATACGATCAATTTTGATTTCATGTTGACTAAGATTTTAGACTTAAGACTATTACTGGCTTCACATGTGCATTTCATCTGTGTTTACTTTACAGTGCTGTATACTTTGTACTTCTCCATGTGTGTCATACATACCACAAGACCAGATTTGTACCGGATTGGCTGCTAAATACGGTTCATTTGACCTTATGCGTCTGTCCTGTTACTGTAGAGCCTGGTCTAATAAGGCTTATGCTGCCATCTTTAGGTAGGGTGCTATGCTGTAATTCCTCTATATTGAGTTAATCTTCCTACATAGAATGATTTAGTCTTACCGTGTACATTTTAGTCTAATGTTTGAATGTTTTTAAGGGAAAATATAACAAATACAACGGTATTCAATAAAAATCATTAAAGATTTCACAGCAAAAAGACATGAGCTGAACTACTGAAAATACTAAAAGCCCTTTTTATTGCTAAAAAGAGTGTTAACTATCAATCAGAGGAAGAAAGGCTTTGAGAAGCAAAACTTTTCAGCAGTTTATATAATTTTTCAGGTCTTAGAAACACAATACTGTAGGCTTTATAGGGTTTACACTCCTCCATGCTTACAAAATACCATTTAATACCATGATGTTTTAACAGTAAATCTGAATAATGACCATATTCATGTGCCATGGTATTTTTTTAAGATACCCCTCCCCCATTTTGTATTAGTCTTTTATTATGAAATACAACCCTGTCAAAATCCCCACCTACGGTTTCTGTTGAACTAAACTCATAATAATGTTCCATTCTTAATTTTTACAGGCCTTTCAACCGAGTTTACACAGTTTATTGTAAAGAAACCTGCTGTAAATTCAAGTGTGTGTTGCAGACGGACACCATATGCTGCAGCTGTCGCTCGGTGTCGGCCTCTTTGTTTTGGACCAGCGTCTGTCACTCTTCCGCCTCGACCAATAGGAGAACGCCTTACTTAATCCATTCGACCAATGAGCGTTGAGCTTTGTTCTACTGTGCCAGTTCCGAGGCGCGCGCGCACGATACGATAGCCGTCGAGCTATTTCTACTTTAACCCGCCTTCGCAAAACCGCTTAATTGCGTATTTTAGCAGGGTTGTTTTTATTTACCCACAAGATTCGATGTTCAAACTTCCAAAAAAATCAATTTTTGGATGTAACAGACAGCTGTGTTTGTCGTAAAACCCCTAGGAGGACATTCAAACGGAAGGCGCGAGCCGGTTTGACGGTTGTCAGCGCGAGGCATCTTTTACTTTCATTTATTCTCGTGTGGGGGCGTACACAAGTTACCGCTTCACTTTTAAAACAGGAAAATAAGTAATTACACTTGCATTTTGTAAGTAAAACCCGCGTTTCATACTGTACTTTGGTAAAGATAATAAGCATGGCGCAATTTCTCGAGGATCCGGCGCTGCTCACTAAAGAGAAACTGAAGAGTGAGTTACTAGCCAATAATGTTCCTCTACCGAGCGCTGACAGCAAGAAAGATGTCTATGTTCAGCTGTATCTGAAGAACCTGACCGTGCTCAACAAGAAGAGCCTCTCTCCTCCCGCTCAGGACACTTTCTCCAGTGATGAGGAGATGACAGCGCCGCTGGTGTCCGACAGGAGCCGCTCGGGGAGGGTGAGATCCCAAAACATTAGTCTTAGGCAGAGATGGGCATACATACATGGAAATGTATTTAAAATACAAAAACTGTGTGAAAAAATGTATTTAAATACAAAATACTGTGTGAAAAATGTATTTAAATACAAAATACTGTGTGAAAAATTTATATAAATACAAATACAGTATTTTATATTTTGAAAATACACAAAATACATGTGAAATTGGCCATCCAGTGCAGGTATAGGTCATATTTTCATTCCTAACCACATCTTTCTTTATTTCTTTTTTTCTTTCTTTCTTTCAATTACAAATAACCTTATGCAAAATAGCAGCCATTCATATAGGCTACTTATTTCTGGTTGTGGTGAACACTATTAAAAAAAATTCATACTGTATGTAAAACTGGGAACCTTTTCTGCTATCTAGCAAAGAATATGGATGGGCGATATGACCAAAATCTAAATTTTACTTCACAGTAACAATATCATGGTTTCATAATTCTCAATATCAGTTTTGATTCCACAGCATAAACTGAATTTCAAACTCTTTTGAGTGTTTTTTGCAGGTAGTCCAATGGTTTATTTTATGTAAAGTTTATTTGTTTCTCTATAAGTTTATTAAAATTAGAAAGTGTATCTAAAATTTAAAATTAGAATTAATTTAGATTCATTTGACACTGTTTACCCCTTTTTGATTTTTTTTTATATACAATAAAACTAAAAGCTGAAGATGTTTGTGGTGTATCATTCATCAGTGCTTCTTTTTCCACTCCAACGTTACAATAATTCCTGCCCACTAAAAGCTGCACGGATAAATTTGCTTACCCCACAAATAGGCCCATCTATGTAAACGATTTAGAAAAAGTTTCATCAATCGCTATGATATGTAGTGTCATATCACCCAGCCCTAACATGCAGTAATGCTTTACACACATTTGACAAGCTAGTTGTTAAAATCAACAACCGGTCAAGACTGATTGGCTTACGCTATTTTTCCCTCTTTTATTCTATTCGTTAACTGAAGTGAATAATGCAGTATTTTAACTTTAATCAACAAGCAGAATTGATCATGACATTCTCACCTTATTAAAAAAATGAAAATAAAAAATCGCTGATCCAATGCTGAGCCAGTGAATGTTTGAATAGTTGATGCACAAAATCAGTACCCTGATAAAGAGGTTGACTGGCAAAAAGTATTTTGAAAATACAAAAATACTCATATTAAATGTATTTAAATACAAATTACATTTGATTTTTTCCAAAGGCGTTAAAATACAAAATAGTATTTTGTATTTCAAATACGTATTTTAAATGCATATATCTGAAATACTGCCCATCCCTGGTCTTAGGAAAATCAAAAGCATGCATTAACATAGATTAGCATGCTTGTTCATAATTATGATGGGAATCATTATATATATATATATATGATACAATTAATATAATCCTATATAAAATTAAAATTATGTGATCATGCTTATAATTAGAGATTTTACAAATGCTGGTTTTCAATAAAATATGCATTAAGCATTTTTTTTTACTGTTTTATTTGTCTCAATAAAATATTTCGCATATATTTATAATTGCTTTTTGATCCAATGACCATTTCTTACTAGTCTACCATAATAAAACATGCTTTCTATAATACGATATTTCCTTAACCTCTAGAAAGCCACAAGAAAGACAGACAGAGTTCGGGCTGAGGAGAACGACTTTTTGAGATTGACTGATGAAGAGTTGAAGGTTCAGCTTCTGAAGTATGGAGTCAATACAGGACCAATTGTTGGTTAGTATTGGGGTTTTCCACAGCCTGATTGTGTTTGTGAATATTAATCACCCAATATGAATGTCCTATATTATGTGTAGGTTTGCATTGCATTCTCACATGTCTGATTCTGCATCTCAGCAACTACACGTAAGGTGTACGAGAAGAAACTCCAGCAGTTCCTGGAGCATCCGCCGCTGGAGAAAATCCTTCCTGAACCCGAGACCACGATCCCAGAGGCCATCACCATCAAAGCAGACGGAAACCAGAACGGCAACACGCATTCAGCTGAAGATCAGTACAGCGACAAAGAAGAAGGTAAAGCACGGATAATCAAGTCAAGTATCCAAATATCCAGTCGAGCATGTGCACGTTCAAGTATATTGCAAGGGATCAGACTCATCCAGACAAGCACTTTTTCTGTTTTAAACATAAACATTTAGTTGTGGCATTTGAAGACTTAAAGTTGAATATTTATGGTCATATGTCACCCTGGATCACAAAACCAGTCACATGTCGCACGGGTATATTTGTGGCAATAACCAACAATACATTGTATGGGTCAAAATGATCGATTTTATCTTTTATGCCAAAAATCATTAGGATATTAAGTAAAGATCATATTCCATGAAGATATTTTGTAAATTTCCTACCGTAAATATAAAAAAACATTTATTTTTGTGAGTGAATGCAGCACAATCGCGAACATAAATGGACAACTTTAAAGGAGATTTTCTCAATGTTTAGATTTTTTTGCATCCTCAGATTCCAGATTTTTAAATAGTTGTATCTCGTCCTATCCTAACAAACCATACATCAATGGAAAGATTAGTTATTCAGCTTTTTCGTGATGTATAAATCTCAATTTAAAAAAAAATTGACCCATATGACTGGTTTTGTGTTCCAGGATCACATATTAAATCTCCTTTTCACCAATTTTACTTTGCATTTGATTGTCAGAAATTGCTCCAGCACCTGAGCCGGTTCCTGTAGTGATGAAGCCTGTCCGGAGCCGAGGAAAGACTCCAGTCACTACCAGGACCAGCAGCAGACAGCGCTCTAAAGTAAAGCCTGCACTTGCACAGGAAAAATACAGTTAGCATCACAATAGAGTCATCAGGCCTCGGTTTATGTTGCAAAATCTCTTACTATCAGAGTTTTCTTCTGTTCAGCTGGTGGTGGAGGAGACGGCATCAGCCACTGAGGAAGCATCCGTGGACGGAGGAGATATTCTGAAGGAAATCTTCCCCAATGAACCGGCCACACCAACCGGAATAATGTGAGTATGAAGATGTGGCGTGAAGGAGGTTTCATTCACACATTTTTGTTACTAATTAAATCATTTATTAATTGATTTAATCTAGTTGCCAAGGCAACATTTCTTATTTTAATTTATTTTAACTGGATGTAGTAAAATTAAAACTTAGGTTACACTTTATTTTAAGGTGATGTAGTTACATTGTACTTAAAGAATACAATACTCAAATAAGTAATTAACTACATGTACTTACTATAGAGTTGTGGTTAGGGTTGGGTTTAGTGTTAGTTACTTGTAATTATGCTTAATTTACTGTTATTACTATAGTACGTACATGTTAGTTACTTGTTGTAATTATGCTTAATTTACTGTTATTACTATAGTAAGTGCATGTTAGTTACTTGTAATTATGCTTAATTTACCGTTATTACTATAGTAAGTACATGTTAGTTACTTGTTGTAATTATGCTTAATTTACTGTTATTACTATAGTAAGTACATGTTAGTTACTTGTTGTAATTATGCTTAATTTACTGTTATTACTATAGTAAGTACATGTTAGTTACTTGTTGTAATTATGCTTAATTTACCGTTATTACTATAGTAAGTACATGTTAGTTACTTGTTGTAATTATGCTTAATTTACCGTTATTACTATAGTAAGTACATGTTAGTTACTTGTTGTAATTATGCTTAATTTACTGTTATTACTATAGTAAGTGCATGTTAGTTACTTGTTGTAATTATGCTTAATTTACTGTTATTACTATGATAAGTACATGTAGTAAAGTGTAACTACGTCACCTTAAAATAAAGTGTTAACAAAACTAAAACTGAATTTAAACTTAATATAAAAAAACTATATTTAAAAAAAAGCCCAAACCTATTATAAATGACAAATAAAAGCTCAACAAAATTATGGAAACTAACTAAATTATCTAAAATTGACCTTAATACAAAATATGACAATAAAAACTGATATTAATAATCTATAATAGTATCTCAATAATTCAAAAATAACCCTGATATAGAATTGTGCAACTGTTTTAAGATTTACAACAAAAAAATTAATCTTTCTTTCTATATACCCCTGACATGTTTGATTATATGTGACTTGTTTATACGTTATACTTGTTTCCCTCTCTCTCTATAATAATAATAATAATTACTAGGGCTGGGTATTGACACAAATTTCACAATTCGATTCGATTTCGATTCGCAAGCTTGCAATTCGATTCGATTTCGATTCGATTCAATATCGATTATTTTGGATATCAGGTTCAATACATGGCAAATTTTCTCAAGGAAAACAAATCTTTTAACTAATGCTGTTAACTATGGGAGTCAGTTAGCCTGTAGGCTTCATTAGCCTACTATAATATAGCTTAAAAATAAGGTAAAAATTAACTGATTTGTATACAAACACTTAAATTACACTTTTATTTATTTTTATAATAATAAAGTTATATGAAATATAAACATTTAAATGGTGGCTGTCATAAAAACCTGCCAGATTTATTCAAACATGCATTAAAAATAGAAGAACAATAAAAAATTATAATGAATATGTAATATGGTGCATATATTTAGCAAAATGCTCCTATCTAGAGTTAATTTTTCTAGCTGACTAACGAGTTTATGGTCACTGGATATGTTTTTTCTGAGGTAAATGTGACGTTACATGACATTGTTTGCAAGCTGATTTACTGACGTCTTGTTTATTCCGCGCTGTAACTGGTATTATTAAGGCGGAAGAGAATATCACGTGCGCTTCGTGCTGCTTCTCTTGAGCTGAGCTGCGCCAGAGCGATCTCAGGCCACAGCGCCAAAACGGTATTTATGTTTTTGAATTGCGTAATAAAATGGACGTAATTTGAATCTGAGACTTTGTTTCATATCAATAATATCAAAGCACAAAGATTAGTGCGATTTATTGGATAGGATGCACGCAACAATGTTACATTCATTCATCAACTGAAAACAGGATGACTAATCGATTCTTGGGATTTAAGAATCGATATCGTTTCGTAAAAATGAGAATCGATTAAAATCGAGAAATCGATATTTTTTACCCAGCCCTAATGATTACAATAAATTAAGAAGATAGATAGCTATAAATTGTAAATAAATTGTTTATTTCATGAATAAATAAATACATCATAGTTGGCATGATAATTTATTATTTGTGATATGATGCCACCTTCTGAAATCATTGGCAAATTGCAAACCCACATTTATGTTATCTGTCCGATCAGGGCCACATGTCGGAGGCCGATCCACGGTGCGGCCGGGCGTCCGGTGAAGCCGCTGAACCTCTGGTCCGAGGAGTCGCTCCTCCAGCAGAACGTTTACACCACGACTAAATCCACCATCACAGACGTTCGCAGTGCAGCACCCGCCGCTCCTCCCACTCCTCCTCGCCGCTGGTTCTCTTTCTGGCTGAAGCTTCTGGTGTTCATTGCAGTGGCTGCGTCTCTGTACTACGCCTTCCAGAACGTCACCGCCGATCAGATCGACTCCTTCCAGTTCTATGTCCAGGACAATCTGATCACACCCATCATCAATTACATTAACCTGGTATACCAGCCGGAAGGTGGCGACGACAGCGAGTGAGCGGCAAACCCGTCGAGCCGCTTCAGCATGCATCTACCGTCAGACTTATTTTCTAGTCCTTTAAGGAGCAACGCATCGGCAGGGTTTGGCGAGGGGGGGGGGGGGGTTCTGGTTATTTCAGTTTGACCTAGCAGTCACATCTGAATAGACTTGTGTTTCAAGTAGTCTTTAAACTCTGTGTGCATCGTGTGTTTTGATCTTGCTTTGTGATTTTACGGTTTTTGTAGCATTCGAGACGACAAGTGTAGACAAGTGTAGTGTTCATTCACGATCGCTAGCAGTGAATCATTCGCCGTTCAGAATCACACGACGAGGGTTTAGGACTCGCCTGCGTGTTTCTTCAAGTGCCAAGACGCGGCCAACACAAGCACAATTCGGTTACACACTCACACACATCACGGCTAGAAGGAAAAGCTTCAAGCTGAATGTCTGTAAAAAAAAATCTACGTTTTCCTGAATAAACCTGGTGAAGTTTATTTTTAGCGCGAGTGAATCTGACATTAGGAAGTGTTGCTAATGAGACCGGAGTGAGAAAATGTGTTCTTGAATAGTAGGGTGTGTCTCAGAAGGAAAGATCTTGGTCATATTTCACCACAAATGAGTGAAAAATCAAATTTTCATTACTATAGTGCAAAAATTAAGTTGTGTTACTGTTATGGTGGAGAATTACTATTATACAATTTTTTTTTAATTAGTATATTATTATTTTGAATTAATTTAATAAATTAATTGATATAATAATAATTCATGTCTGGGCACAATAATTATTTTGACTTAAAATTGGCATAAATTTAATTCAGTTTAAGTACAGACACTGTGTACTTAAATTTTACATTACAATACATTTAGATACAACATTATTGGCTTTACAGTAATGAAAATCTATGAATGTGCTTAATTGAAAATATTTTTTTTTTTTTTTGATAAATAGTCAATTTTGTGGTGAAATATGACTTTGATATAGTATGTTTGACGGTTTTCGTGAGATTCATCCCGTAGCTTTTGTTAAAACGATTTTTTAGCACTGAAATGTTCAAGCTAACTGAACTACCAGCTCAGATAATGTCTGGTTTTAGAACTAGACTTTTTAGATTGATATTCGTTTTGTTTTTTATCCAAAGCTTGAAAGAAAATGTGATCTTATATGAAAGTCTTGTGTAGTAAATAACGCTTCACTTCTGGTAAGAGGCAGTTTATTTTATTTTTTATAGGTAATGGTGGCTTGTTAAATGTGTTTGTGATGTTTTCATATTGTGATGTGGCATTGTAGCCAATATTAAAACCCATAATGAGAATCGAGTCCGCCGACACTTGCCTGCTATTGACTGTAATCGGACGTCTGTGATTCATCTGACTAAACTCAATTCATTTCTTATCTGTGATTTTTAAAAACAAAACTAATGTCGTCTGGACCTATGAACTAAGTATATATTCATTTCATTCAAAACAATACATTTGTGATGCATCTTAATGTGCAGGGGTTTGTTTTTATATTTTGCTACTCAGTTTAATCGCGTTTTAACTGCAATATTTTTCTAACGTCTTCTCTGAAATTAAAAGCTTTTTTTTAAAATGCAGTGGGTTACTTTTAAATAAATGTACATATACTGACTCCACTAACCACTAACTAACATCTTAGTTTTGTACTGCTCTGTCAAATGCAGTGAATGGTATTCAAGTCCAATGCACTTTGTATTTAGGCAGCTATTTGTGGAAAACTGGGCATATGGAATGATTTGAATATTTATCCTGGATTCAATACAAATCTGTTGTGAAATAAAAGAAATACATTGAGATCCCAGAGGTGACCCTTGTTTATTTACAGCAAGGTCAGTTCAGTGACCGACCCACACACACACACACACACACACACACACACACACATGACATTACAGAAATTGTATTAAACCAGGAATGTTTCCATTTTTATAGGAGGTTTGACCTTCAGACACATCATCGCACACAGGAACTAGCAAACAATATAATCAATAATTTACATAAATATGCCTCAAACACACTAGAAAGACATCAGACGGTGACTTTGAGATGAAAGGAATCTCTTGCGTAATCCTCTCCGGAAAAGCCCCGCCCCTCATTTTTGACCTGTCTGGGCGAGCGAAATCTACTATGGAGAAGGCTTGGCTCATGAATATTAATTACGTAATGTGACGTTATCCAGTTGGCCGGGCTGATTGGCTCAGACGCAGGTAGGTAATTTTTGGTGTTTCGTTGTATTAAACAATATTACAAAAAACAACAAAACAAAAAGTAAAGTGTGTCACTTGTCAATTATACTTAATAATATGACAGTCTCTAATGGCTTTTTTGTTTTTACATTTTTGCATAACATTAGTTTTGTTTAAAATATTTATGAAACTAAGTTTCTTTGAGTAAAGTAATACAATTTATTTATGTATGTGAAATTTTAAATCAATAATTATGTAAGACAAAAAATGTCTTCTTGAAATCTTTTTCTTATTGAAAGGTATTATTATTATATCCTCTTCCTACACTTATACCTCTTCCTACACATACTTCCTGTGTGTGTGTGTGTGTGTGTGTGTGTGTGTGTGTGTGTGTGTGTGTGTGTGTGTGTGTGTGTGTGTGTGTGTGGGAAAAGGATATAATAATAATACATTTCAATAAGAAAAAGACAAAATTTTGTCTTACATAATTATTAATTTTAACTTCTGCATACATAAAGATATTTAGTTTCTTTACTTAAAGAAATTTAGTGTTTCGTGTGTGTATATATATATATATATATATATATATATATATATATATATATATATATATACATATATTACATACTATATACAGTATATGTATGTGTAGTCATATATAGTCAAATATATATGGTAAAATATATATAGTAAATAGTAAATATATATATATAGTAAAAGTATATATATAGTAAAATGTCATTAGCAAACAGAGAACAGAAGAATTTGAATGAATGTAAAATAGGTTTTTAATTTTTTAAGTTTTTAATATTACTATGTACATCCATTGTGTCTTCTGCATTGAAAAAGCTTTCTTTTTTTTTTTTAACACCGTCCATATTAATATTCATGAGCCATGACTTCACCATAGCAGAGAATGTCTAATAGGAAGAGAATTGGCACTCTCTGCTTACTTCCGGGTTCTGGATTGGTTGCAGTAACACGTCTCTGTCCATGCGGGGGCGCTCGCGAGCGAGTGCAGAATGAATGGAGGTCTATGGCGAAAAACCCTCAAAACCCACTTTTCTCAGGATATAATTTTTTGTCTAGTAATTTGAATGTTGTATTCGAAAGGAGATGCAAAGAAATTACACATTGTTGGGTGTTAGATTTTTTAGAGTCACTTATTTGGTTTAAAAAGTCTTTTAAAATGTCAATGACGTCAGAATGCTGACGTCATTAGCAGAATGCTAGCGTGTTCTGGGCAACAACAATTCAACCTGTAAGAAATAGAAAAGAAATAAGTGCTCGTTCATTCAACTTTCGACCTATAACCCATGTTGAACTTGCAAAACCTACAATAAAATCTGAGATTTCTCAACGGCATTTGGGTGAAAGAGACACATTTAGCCGTTTAGCCCCATTGACTCCCATTCAGTCTGCACTCGCTCGCGATCACCCCCAGTGGAATTCTAATGGAACTGCAACCAAAATCAATACAATGGGGCTGAATAGGGAGTGCCAAGGCTCTCCGTAGACGGGCTCTGACCATAGTGGGATTTATACCTAAGGATTTATAAAGTAGTGGGCGTGGCTTGCAGTGACGCATCACTTCCTTTATCCGGTTCAGTCTTGCGCGGCTCTCACTCACCGCTCGGTCTCTATGCGCACCGGTAGAGGAGAGGACGGAGGCGCCATTTTGCGACAACTTCTCTAAAGTAAGAGTTTCTCCCACTTTGCAACACATTTTTCTTGGTTTTCACACACATATTAAACCGTCTTCTCACACTCTCCTCAGATAAATACTTCTTAACGTGTTAAATGCTTTAGTTTAGTGTTATTTTCATCACAACGTCTTCCTCAAGAGCGCAGGGCCGCTGACCTCTCCATAGAACCACATGATGATGAGAGGACAAATGATGACTCGTTTAATGGACACATTAGCTGCTTATAAATGTGTTCACTGCCTAACCAATGTTTGTTCTTCATTCAGGTCTACCATCAGACATGTATCCGACCACACTAACCCAATTGGCCCGGGGGAACCCCTTCAGCGCCCCGTTATTCACACTGCAGAAGACCGTTGAGCCCGAGACGAGCAGTCCCGTACCGAAGCGCAGGCTCGCCGCCGCCGCAGTGGCCGGTAAGACCCTCGCAGAACAAAAACCTCTGTTCTTAATGCTTAAAATTCTGTTTAAATGGGTGTAAAGGGGGTTGAAATAAGAGAGACCGCATAACCCATCACATTTCTCTGTTTATTATTGTATTAATGCTTGAAATGGATCAGAATGGGAGATATGAAACGCCATATGAACGTTGAATAAAAGGTTAGAATACTTGTTAGCACTAGATCTTGCCGAGCTGTAGTTTAGATCATTAGGAAGATCCATTTAAATGCTTTAGTTATTACATTTGTAGATTGTGTAGTTTAGTGTGAGTCGTTGCTGCTTGCTGTGTGTTTCTGGCCTTGTTGCGTTCATGGAGGGCAATGAAGGACAAAGATGGAGAACGCGTATCAAATCTTTCGGAGGACGTTTTTACATTTTAATGAGTTGTGTAAATATGACAAATGTCAAAATGGTATTGAGGCGGTCAGGGGACATGATGTACTTTATTTAAAGGGTCCTATTCTGCACATGACCTGTGTGTGCACCGCTACTAGCAATGAAGGGCGATCTGATTGGCTCCAGCTCTCAGCAAGGCGCGTTCTGATTGGCCTTCAGTCTGAGGAACACGTCCAAGACCGGCATCGTGTGTCGTTCAGTATCTTGCCCATCATTAAATCGTAAATTTGAATATCTTTTTGCATGTGTTATCAGGCTTGTATAATAATTGTATGTAGATTTAGGTTGAGTTGAAACGCTTTAATTGGTTTGCTTAATCTTTATATCTGTTTACCAAAATGAATAAGGATGTAGACCATAAACTGTAGATAACTGTTGAGTTTAGGTTAGAGTGGTTTATTGTCAGTTAATGTTAGCAGAAACTGTAAGTGTCCAAAATGAATCGATTAATAATTGATTGAAAGAATTTTCAGTTGTCAGATGTATAGATCATATATTAATTATATATACAGTAGTTGCCTCTTTAGATTATTTTGTTTTAGGAAGGGAGTCCCTCACACAAGGATGATTATATTTGATGGTATGTGGGATATAGGGTGTGTTCACATTTGGCATGTTTGGTTGGATTAAAACAAACCCAATTGTGATTGCTCTGTTAGTGCGGTTCATCTGAATAAGTGTGAACGCTGCGATCTGAACCCTGGTGCATCAAACACACTGACCGAGACGCTGAAAAGATGAGTCTCGCTCCACTTCCAAACCAACTCTGGTGCGGATCGACTGAAATATGAACACAACACGGACCAAAGACATGTAAACAAACCACAAACAGGACAAGATGTGACCCTAAAAAGTACAGAAAGCTCAAGCATAGCTGTTTTTTCTCTTCATTGTCACAATGTTTCCCATCACAGTTCAGTACAGGATCAGAACCGTGTCTCCTCGCAGCAGATCTGTGTGTTAGTGTGTGTGACGGAGGGATTCCTGACGCTGTTTTTACACATTTTATAAGCTCTTACCAAGTTCTCAGCTGGTCAAAATACCATCACATGTAGCAACACACACACAACGAGCGTATTTAGCCCAGAACACAGCATTGTTTCGGATGTTCGTTGCGAAATATACATAATAAAAGCCAATCAATCAGGTTGTGAGCACATCCCTATGCTTTGCCCTTCGCCTAACGGACCAGGACTAAATGTTTTTTTTTTTGTTTTTTTGCGCACCAAACAAACCGAATTACGAGTGTGAACACACCCTAAAAGATTAAAACCCCCTTGGCATAGCTCATGTCACTTGGTGTGATAGCAGGTGAAAGGTAGCGCTTTAAAGTCCAGCATGGAGGTTTCCCACTAACCCCCAATCAAACGTCTCAGGCTTTGTGTAGATGAATGTGACTCCGTGTTTCTCTTCAGAGGGAGACAGCTGTGAGTTCGGCTCACAGAAATACCTTGTCCTCTGTGGCTTCGGAGGAATCCTCAGCTGTGGCACCACACACACGGCTGTAGTGCCCCTCGACCTGGTCAAGTGCCGAATGCAGGTCCGTGTGCGTGTGTGTTAGCCGGAGTCACCCGAGTGTGTCCGTGTGTGTGACCTGACCCCAATGCAACCCTTCATCAGCATGTTAAGTGTCGTGTTGTGACGCATGAGCATGTGTGTGTGTTGTTCCCCCACGTCACAGAGACAGGCAATAGCTGCGAGTTCGGCTCATCGAAATACTACGCCCTCTGCGGGTTTGGGGGCATCTTGAGCTGTGGTATCACACACACGGCCGTCGTGCCCCTCGACTTGGTGAAGTGCCGTCTCCAGGTCTGTACTCGCCTCCATCCCCTTCATCAAATAAATGAGATGGCATCCGTGGCGAAGGGGTCACTAACACTTGTGAAGAGATTTGGCTAACCAGCTAACACATCTGATTATTTCTGATTGAGAATTTGAGGTGCAATATCATTCTGCGGAAATGGTTTATAATATGGAATGAAAGAAAACGCCATATTTTCTTATATTATGCAGAATGTTCAAGCTGCTCTTTTCCATAAAATATAAGTAAAACTGAAGATCTTTTGAGTTTCGTGTAAAAAAGGTAGTAGTTTGGAACACAATTAGTATTATTAAATTGCCATTTCTAAGTAATCAATTCCTTTAAATTGATCTGTGACGCTCTGCCACTGATGTCATCCAAGTAACATTTGGTTTACTTTTTGATTTATTAATCATGTTCCAGCATGTAAATACCATTTTTGAAGTGAAACCATTAACCGTGTTCCTTCATAACCAGCCGGTTCCTCGTGAAGTTCCTGTGTTGGTGTTTCTGGCTCTCATTGCATTAACCAAATGCTGCGTTTAGGTGGATCCTGCTAAATACAAGAGCATCTTCAATGGGTTCTCCGTCACGATCAGAGAGGACGGCATGCGTGGGCTGGCCAAGGGTTGGGCGCCCACCTTCATCGGATACTCCATGCAGGGGCTCTGCAAGTTCGGCTTTTACGAGGTGTTCAAGATCTGGTACGGTGACCTGCTAGGAGAGGTGAGATGGATGATGTGATGCTTGAGAAACATGTTTCAAAAACTTTTTTACTTTGGATCATAGATTTAAAATTTATTTATTCATTGAAGTATTCAAAAATTAGTAACTTAAAGTAAAATTCTGACCATTTATTTGTAATTTAGGGGTAGGGTTTCAGGTGAGGCGGTAGCACACTGCATTTAGAAGAAAGCAATGTATTGTGGCACAACAATTTTTATAGTGTTTTTGTAAAAATTGAAACTAAATTGCACGCCCTAATTTGTTTTCATTTGACATATTTGTTTAGATGGCTAATACATATGTTTTTAATTTATAGATTAAATTACCTGTTAATTAATTTGTATAAATATTAATGTAAACCTATATTCCATGTAGCCATTCTCCACAAAATTAAGCATGGCAATAACCAATGAACAAACATTGTAGAAGCTCGGGCTGGGTTAAACATATTGGTTTCTCGATTTTAATCTATTCTCTTTTTTTTTTTTTTTATTCTTAAAAGACAAGAATCTGTCTTTCAGTCTAAGCTGTTTTCAGCTGATGAATGAACAAAGCTTTGTTTGTGCTTTGTTACTTCTGATATGAAACAAAGACTCAGCTTTTAAATACTGTCAATTTTATTATGAAATTCAATTACCGACACAGCTTCAGTGTTAGTAAGCTAGAAAATAATTAACCATAGAGGAGCATTTTGCTAAATAAATGCACTATAGCATATTAATTTTATTCTTATTTAACCTGTTCTTCAATATTTAATGCATGTTTGAATACGTCCCATCATGTTTTTATGCCAGCCGCCATTTAAATGTTTAAATAAAAAAATAAAAATGAGTAGAAACATAATTGTCATTAAAGTTAAGACATTATTATTAAACCTTCCTTTTGTTTAAATGTAAGTAGCCTATACAAATCAGTTCATTTTTAAGTTGGTATATATATATTTTTATCCTTAATTTTTTCATGCACTGTACCTGATACATTAGCGACCCCAAATTTATTAACAAATGATCGTTGCGACAGAAGCGAATCAATCTAAACTAACTTTAGCTGGAAAATAACTATATTCAAGAACCGCTATAAAGCCAAAACAATCTGTTACCTTAAATGACACGTTTATCTCTGTAAAGCTGCTTTGAAACAATCTACATTGTTAAAAGCGCTATATAAATGATGACTTGACATACATACCACACAATTATCCGATATTGATTTAGAATTGAATCGTGAAATTAGTGTTATTAGCCCGGCTGTAAAGTCTGTCAGCCGACGCTTGTGTTCCTCCTGTCCTCATAAATATAGTACATATGAAAGCGCTATATAAATGCCTCATTCATTCCTCTTACAGGAAAACGCGTACTTGTGGAGAACCTCGCTGTATCTGGCTGCTTCTGCCAGCGCTGAGTTCTTCGCAGATATGGCTCTGGCCCCTATGGAGGCGTGTAAAGTGCGTATCCAGACTCAGCCTGGCTATGCCAACACCCTGAGAGAATGTGCCCCTAAGATGTACGCCGAGGAAGGACTCTGGGCGTGAGTATCCTGCACTTTAAAGCTCAACACGTTCCTTAGATCCACCTCTGGGGAGTTCCTCCGGGTCGGTTCTGCTCTCTCTCTCTGGGATCAGCAGGATCGGGCCGGAGGCTCCCAGCAGCTTCACCGCTGTACAGTCAGAGGTGCTTGAGTCATTGGCGTGTGAGATCAGTCTACCTGCTTTACCCAGCATCCTCTCTGCCCTGAACCGTCTCAGGAATACACCAGGGCAGAACCGCTGGAGAGCAGACAAACTTTTTAAATGAACCAGCAAGCCCGTTTATGTTGAGTCTTCGGAGAGTTGATGAGTGCTGTAAATCTTCTGGCAGGTTCTACAAAGGCGTGGTTCCCCTGTGGATGAGGCAGATCCCGTACACCATGATGAAGTTCGCCTGCTTCGAGCGCACCGTTGAGCTGCTCTACAAGTTCGTGGTGCCCAAACCCCGCAGCGAATGCTCCAAAGCCGAACAGCTGGTCGTCACATTCACTGCTGGTTACATCGGTAAGGAGGATTTCGGAGGATTGAGTTGATGACATCAGTGATACGACCTGGCTCAAAGTCATAACATATAGAGGACACTTCACAAGATAAAATTACATTTATTTAAAGTTAAACAAATAATGTCTAGGGTCAAAACATAAGGTAATAATAGTAAATATCAATACAACCTCAAATTATTAAACCGTTGGAAATGGGGTTTGTAGAGTCGTGGAAGTCGTATGGGAACACAACAACTCAGGAACCCACTCTTCAAACAGAGACATAAAACAAAAATGAGAGAGAGCTAGACAAAATCCAGGAGGTTCTTAAATATGTTGGTCTTCATCAGGGCAATCCCGCCACCGAGGAGGAGTCGGCCCTAGAGTTCTCACAAAAACTAAAGTTAAAAAAAAGGCTGTAATATCAGTTAATGTGTTAACTAACAATGAGCAATACATTTGTTATTATATATTAATCTTTAATGTTGGTTCATAAAAAAAATAAAATAAAGCCGTTTGTTAGTTCATGTTGCTCAGATTTATTAAATAAAAGTAACAGATATAACTTCTGATTTTTAATCATGTATTAGTGAATAAATATTAGTAATTTTATATATTGGTTTTTATTGATTCTATGATTGATTAATTTTATATTACTGTTAATTTTATATTTTTAACTGTTAATATTTTATCTTAATTTATTATACATTTTATTGTAAATTTACTTTATTATTTTATTCTTTTTAATACTAATTTTGTTCATTTTTTTTCTATATTATCATTATAATTATTGTATTGTATTACCTTAATGTCTATTCATTTTTTATAGTTTTTTTCTGTTAAATATTTATTTGTAATATTTTATTAAATCCATTTCATTCTAGTTCTTTAATTCTAGTTTTATATTAATTTACTAATTATTGTTATTATTGTATTATCTTTTATTTATATTTCTATTAATTCATTCTTTTCTATTAAATTATTTTTTTATGTTATTAATTTTATATTTAATTCTACTACTTTTTTATTTGTATTTAATTTGTTATTATTATTATTATTCTAATACCCATATTCATTTCTATATTTCCATTAATTTCTGTATTTAAGTTATTTGTTATTAGATGTGCACAGTATTGTCACAGCTCAGAGTGTCTGAAGTGGAGTAGTGACGCATGTTGCTGTTGTGTCTTGCAGCTGGTGTGTTCTGTGCTATCGTGTCTCACCCTGCTGACTCGGTCGTGTCCGTGTTGAACAAAGAGAAGGGAAGCACAGCCGCTCAAGTGCTCAAGAAGCTGGGACCTAAAGGTGAGACTTTTCTTATCAATCCATTGTGTTTTACAATATTTCTTTATTGTACAGCCTGGGGTGTGTTTCCCGTACAACACCGTAACTCGCTGCCTAACCAGCGTAGTGCGACGCATCAGTGAAGAAATCAACATGCTCGTCACGACTGGTTACCGAAACCATATCGTCGCAAATTTGTCGTTCAACCACGTTGGTTAATGATATCACGCAGGTGTTGGAGTAATAACTTGTTTTAATGAAACCGTTTGAGATTGAATTAACGCTAGATGTTTAGCTATAAATTACAGACATGACATCTGAGGACTATTTCTCATTTTTCTCAGTTATTTTGCTTTATTTCCAGATTCAATCATAGGCTCGTTCTTGCACTCTAGAGCACGTTCGCACATGCGACACTTTAAATCTCTTGAAAACTAAAAGACGTAAATATTTGTATTCTAAATGAAAGATATAGGTTGTACTGAATGTCGGCTTGATTATTTTGCTCAGGATGAGGATTTATTGAGTCCACGTGTCATGCAAACTAGAAACTGCTTCTAACCACAGGTCGAGATCTGTCGTTACAAACACACAACTTTGTGATGTTTGCAAATGTTTGTTGAAACGATGGTTTCAGGAAACACCGACTCGTTGAACTATACTGATAATAACAGAACTTGTGACCATAGTTGTCTAACAATGCTTTTGGGAAACACACCCCAGATCAACACGTTCCTTAGATCCACCTCTGGGGAGTTCCTCCGGGTCGGTTCTGCTCTCTCTCTCTGGGATCAGCAGGATTGGGCCGGAGGCTCCCAGCAGCTTCACCGCTGTACAGTCAGAGGTGCTTGAGTCATTGGCGTGTGAGATCAGTCTACCTGCTTTACCCAGCATCCTCTCTGCCCTGAACCGTCTCAGGAAAACAGCAGGGCAGAACCGCTGGAGAGCAGACAAACTATTCCGAAAACAATTGAGCAATTCCAACACTGACTTTCTTAAATTCTCATCCACCCTCTTGACGTGTGTGTGTGTGTGTTGTTTTTCAGGTGTGTGGAAGGGTCTGGTGGCCCGTATCATCATGATCGGTACCCTGACGGCCCTGCAGTGGTTCATCTATGACTCAGTGAAGGTCTACTTCCGCCTGCCCCGCCCTCCTCCCCCCGAGATGCCCGAGTCGCTCAAGAAGAAGCTCGGCCTCACAGAGTAGACAGCGATCTCACACACACCTTCCCCTCCGACAGCTACACACCTCCTGTTTTCTATATTTAAGCCTGTCCTGAGCCCCACTCACCCCCGACATCACGATACAGGGGAACCGCTCTCCTCCACGGGGCAGTTCCATGTCTAAATAGTCTATATAAAAAGAGTTGTGACCTGAATGAATGCCGTCTGGTTTTAACCTCTGACATTTGTTTTGTCAGTAGTACAATAAAGAGCTACCTGGATATTATACACAAGAAGTGCTGTCTCTCTCTTTGTGTTTCATGTTTTCATGTTCAATCAATAAATTGTGTTCTCAATAGTTTCTCTAAGGATTGTTTTTCAAATTAATTGTGGTTGCATATTTAGTGTTTTTGCTGTTAACATTTACAGCGGTGTGGTTAATTTAAGTTATTTTATTAAATTAAAATTGAATGAGTTATTTACACAGTTATTTTAGCTGTAGAAAATCAGTCTGTCATGCAGCTTGGTGTTGCAGACTGGTAATTGTTATATTTTAATTTATGATAACTAGTTTGTAGTATGAATAGATTTACTGTTTACTGCATGTTATTTTTATTTAGTCATTAACAGAGAATAACTTACCTCTGTATTGGGAAAAAATAAGGTGCTTGAGTTTTTTTTATCATTTTACTTGATATACACAAATAAGATATCAAAGAACGTACTGAAAAAAAGTCTTAAATGACCTTTTACTACAGTATTTCACAAGTTTTTGAAAGCTTTTTCCTCTGAATTATTGATTAACACCACTTGATATATGGAAAATGACACGAGGGTAATTATACTATTGCTATAGTAATAATTAATAGATATTTAATGTAAGTTAGCATTGGTAATGCTAAGATCAGAAACACTATTATAGAGATGTGCTGACTATATACATGTAGGCCTGCAAGATTTTTGTGCATTATTAAAAAGTGGTCTAGAATAAGAGTTTGTTTGTAAAATGACCTTTGTTGACTTCTAACCAACCAAGGCCTAATTTAACCGATAATTAAAATAAAATGCTTACCAAATGATACCTACAGTAAATATGGTTGATCATGCTCTTCTACACTGGAAGCATATCCTAAATGTTTGTATTATGGTTTTACTGTCATAAAACAAAATTTTGGTAGTTTTTTTTCCCCACCAATGAATAAAAATAAATAATAAAAAGTCATTGTAACTCTCACAATTCTGTCTTTACAACTCGCAAATCTCCAAAAAGGTCGATCCTGCTTATCCATTCAAAATTATATGCACAAATATATTCATATGCACAAATCATATATTTAGTTCATGCTGCAGTTATTATGGCTTACATCAGAGACCAATTTTATAGAGATGTATTGATGTTTTTTATTTTATTTTATAAATGTGTCATATAGTTTGAACCGACAAAACAGGCTATTTTTAATGGCTAAATCATACCGATAACAGTAGGCTAATTTAAATACAATATTGGCCGATAATGACGATAATCCGATGTACTTTTGATGTATCAGTGCTTGGATTAAAACTTTGTTGATTATCGGCAATTAACATTTGTTATTACAATGTAGCTAGCCTAGCCTACATGCTAAACATGTTATTACAGTATAGTTAGGCTATATGTAAAATCATGCACATTTTGCTTGCTGTATGTCAAGAGTATTTAATAAGTAATTTGTTGAGGTAGTTTTAAGATCTCTAATCTATCTGCTGTCTGACCTCTCGTGTCACTCATAAGTAAGGCTAATCAGAAAGTGACAGGTGTCAATCAGTCGCTTGAACTCCGCTAATTCACAGCTTTACCTGTGCGCCTGACCCCCCGCCCACACACACACACACACACACCAGTATAAACTCAGTCAGGACCAATGTCGTGTGATTTCCCTGTGGTTTTAATCTCTCAGCGTGTGTTTCAGCGGCTGTACAGCAGATGGCAGCGGATTACAGTAACTCCATTAGCCTGGCACTTCCAGCACTGACTGCAGAGGACAGAGCAATATATAAATATATCACACAATAACATGCTCGTGTCATGGTGGTATCTCTACCTGGGCGCGCAAAGCCTCTACACACATGGTAAGACTAACATGTGCTTGTGTTTTAGCAAGAGTGGATGTTGAACATATAGTCTTAAATGACCTTGATTGGAAACGAGAGGAGTGTTATGTGAGGATCAGAGTTTGTTTGAGTGTATATAGGACAGGACAGGACGTGTGTGTTTGTTCACATGATCCATCACTGGAGGAGTGTCCTGTAAGTGACCTTGATCTTTACAGACAGCAGCAGATATTATAAACATGAAGCAGGTTCTTCATTACAGCCTGTGTGATTTACTGAAGAGCATCTGTGTACCGGTGAGATATTACTGTGCTTTATTTCTATCATCTGTGTGTTATTATGATGGTTTTGATTATGAGGTGAGGTTCTCCATTTGCTGCTCTGTTGACTGAGTTTTGGGAATTGTTGCTTGGTGAGGTTTTTAATCATCAACATGGTTAGAGGCAAAACTTAATCTGGGACTCATTTAACCAACATGTTCTCTGGAGATTTACTCAAATTAACCTCGTATTTTACTTTCGGATTCTTTAAAATATTCCTGTAAATTTTTCCTCTTTCTGGTTTTTAGGTAATTGTTTTCCCCAGAATGATAATATATATGGTAAATGAGTATAAGCATGTTATAAGAATCAACAAGGTATTTTTAACAATTAATTTAATTCTATTTTTATTTTTAATTAGTAATTTAATATTTGATTTATTTTTAATAAAGGTCTCTTAGAGGTCTCTTGATGAGATGCTGAGATACAGGAAAAAGTCTCCTGTTGCTCTCCTTTTCATATCATTGCCATTTAAGAAAAATAATTTAGATATTACGGAGATGGACGTGTGTGTGTGTGTGTGTGTGTGTGTGTGTGTGTGTGTGTGTGTGTGTGTACTTAACTATATTTTGGGGACAAATTTGTACCCAGAAGTGACCAAAACCTCCCTTTATGGACGTACTCATTTGTAAATCAGGTTTTTTAACAATGTAAAACTGCAGAAAGTTGTGTGTATAGGGGTACGGTTAGTGTGTGTGTGTGTGTGTGTGTGTGTGTGTGTGTGTGTGTGTGTGTGTGTGTGTGTGTGTGTGTGTGTGTGTGTGTGTGTGTGTGTGTGTGATGGGCAGGTTTAGGGGTACGGTTAGTGTGTGTGCGTGTGTGTGTGTGATGGGTAGGTTTAGGGGTACGGTTAGTGTGTGTGTGTGTGTGTGTGTGTGTGTGTGTGTGTGTGTGTGTGTGTGTGTGTGTGTGTGTGTGTGTGTGTGTGTGTGTGTGTGATGGGTAGGTTTAGGGGTACGGTTAGTGTGTGTGTGTGTGTGTGTGTGTGTGTGTGTGTGATGGGCAGGTTTAGGGGTACGGTTAGTGTGTGAGTGTGTGTGTGATGGGCAGGTTCAGGGGTACGGTTAGAGTGTCTGTGTGTGTGTGTGTGTGTGTGTGTGTGTGTGTGTGTGATGGGTAGGCTTAGGGGTACGGTTAGTGTTTGTGTGTGTGATGGGTAGGTTTTGGGGAACTGTTAGTGTGTGTGTGTGTGTGTGTGTGTGTGTGTGTGTGTGTGTGTGTGTGTGATGGGTAGGTTTAGGGGTACGGTTAGTGTGGGTGTGGGTGTGTGTGTGTGTGTGTGTGTGTGTGTGTGTGTGTGTGTGTGTGTGTGTGTGTGTGTGTGTGTGTGTGTGTGTGTGTGTGTGTGTGTGTGTGTGTGTGTGTGTGTGTGTGATGGGTAGGTTTAGGGGTATGGTTAGTGTGTGTGTGTGATGGGCAGGTTTAGGGGTACGGTTAGTGTGTGTGTGTGTGTGTGTGTGTGTGTGTGTGTGTGTGTGTGTGATGGGTAGGTTTAGGGGTACGGTTAGTGTGTGTGTGTGTGTGTGTGTGTGTGTGTGTGTGTGTGTGTGTGTGTGTGTGTGTGTGTGTGTGATGGGTAGGTTTAGGGGTACGGTTTAGGGGTACGGTTAGTGTGTGTGTGTGTGTGTGTGTGTGTGTGTGTGTGTGTGTGTGTGTGTGTGTGTGTGTGTGTGATGGGTAGGTTTAGGGGTATGGTTAGTGTGTGTGTGTGTGTGTGTGTGTGTGTGTGATGGGCAGGTTTAGGGGTACGGTTAGTGTGTGTGTGTGTGTGTGTGTGTGTGTGTGATGGGTAGGTTTAGGGGTACGGTTAGTGTGTGTGTGTGTGTGTGTGTGTGTGATGGGTAGGTTTAGGGGTACGGTTAGTGTGTGTGTGTGTGTGTGTGTGTGTGTGTGTGTGTGTGTGTGTGTGTGTGTGTGATGGGTAGGTTTAGGGGTACGGTTAGTGTGTGTGTGTGTGTGTGTGTGTGTGTGTGTGTGTGATGGGTAGGTTTAGGGGTACGGTTAGTGTGTGTGTGTGTGTGTGTGTGTGTGTGTGTGTGTGTGTGTGTGTGTGTGTGTGTGTGTGTGTGTGTGTGTGTGTGATGGGTAGGTTTAGGGGTACGGTTAGTGTGTGTGTGTGTGTGTGTGTGTGTGTGTGTGTGTGATGGGTAGGTTTAGGGGTACGGTTAGTGTGTGTGTGTGTGTGTGTGTGTGTGTGTGTGTGTGTGTGTGTGTGTGTGTGATGGGTAGGTTTAGGGGTACGGTTAGTGTGTGTGTGTGTGTGTGTGTGTGTGTGTGTGATGGGTAGGTTTAGGGGTACGGTTAGTGTGTGTGTGTGTGTGTGTGTGTGTGTGTGTGTGTGTGTGTGTGTGATGGGTAGGTTTAGGGGTACGGTTAGTGTGTGTGTGTGTGTGTACAGTATAAAAATCATGATGTCTATGGAATGTCCCCATTTAGATGGCAGTGTGAGTGTGTGTTTGCAGTGATGTGATGATTGTCCTGTGCAGTGTGAGTGTGTGTTTGCAGTGATGTGATGATTGTCCTGTGCAGTGTGAGTGTGTGTTTGCAGTGATGTGATGATTGTCCTGTGCAGTGTGAGTGTGTGTTTGCAGTGATGTTATGATTGTCCTCCTCTGCAGTGTTGAAGATGGCATCAGTTCTGCAGAAGCTCATCACTCCTCTGTTCAGCGGGCCGGTCGAGCCGCCCAGGAATAAAGTGACGGTGGTCGGCGTGGGACAGGTTGGCATGGCCTGTGCCGTCAGCATTCTGATACGGGTGAGACTGTGACCGTCATGAAGTCGTTGATCGTGACAGGCTGTTCTCGCCAACAGAACTCAGACTTTGTGACCAAAGCACAAACATATTCCTGGACAAATTCCTTGTTTGTTTATTGATTGTGCAAGAGGGTATGAACATGTTGCTCATACTGATGATGTCAGTAGGTCAGCGGGTCACAATATCAATCATTTTTCAGTAGATTTGGGTCATGTTTGTCTGCGCTTGACTTTGATCCCTTCGTCCAACTAGATAAAAGGTGAAGAACCACGGCCAGCACAAACACAGATGAGCAAATCTGAGTCTAACAGGTCAACAAATAACTAGATCAGGACAAAAATATATCTATGAAAAACATTGTTTTTCATAGATTTATTTTTGTCCTGATCTAGTTATTTGAAATGAAATGTATTGAAATCATAGTCTGTGTATTTTATATATATATATATATATATATGAAAAACATTCAATTTTAATTATTTTATTTCATATTTTACATTTTTGTGACTCAAAACGTCAATAATGTCTAGGTGTAACTGTCTAGAGATTATTCAAGCAAAAAAGTCTCTAAAAACATTATTATATCTATTTTTAATATTATTATTTCTTTAATATTATTATTTCCCCCTGTATTTTCATATTATTATTATTATTAGTAGTAGTAGTATAATTATTATTAGTATTATACATATACATTTTTCTATTTCTATCTATCATTATGTGTCTAAAAAATCAGTGTTTTATAAATGTATTGTAAAATCAAGTACATACTTGTGTGTAGTGTGAGTGTATGTAATTTGTGAGTTATTTGTTGAATGTTGTGTGTGTGTGTGTGTGTGTGTGCAGGAGCTGGCGGACGAGCTGGCGCTGGTGGACGTGGTCGAGGACAAGCTCAAGGGGGAGATGATGGACTTACAGCATGGAAGTCTCTTCTTAAAGACCCCCAAGATCGTCTCAGGCAAAGGTAGCGCTCTTCTTCTGTCTTCTCGACTCCTCAGTGTGACTCACTCATGCAGAGTCGCCACTATGATGCTGGTGGTTGCCAGGGTGTTGCTAAGCAGTTGTTGATATGTTTTGTATTATGTTACAATATGGTTGAGTGGTTTGTTTTAAAAGAGAGTGATATGTTTTGTCCTTCAGATTACTCTGTGACGGCCAACTCTCGTGTGGTGGTGGTGACGGCGGGCGTGCGACAGCAGGAGGGAGAGAGCAGACTCAATCTGGTGCAGAGAAACGTCAACATCTTCAAACACATCATCCCTCAGATCGTCAGATACAGTCCCAACTGCATCCTCATCGTGGTGTCCAACCCAGGTACACACACACACTCTCTGTCACACACACAGTCTCTGACACATACTCACACTCTCATTATCACACACACACACACACACTCTCTGTCTCACACTCACACTCTCACTATCACACACACTCTCTGTCTCACACTCTCACTCTCACTATCACACACACACACACACACACTCTCTGTCATATACTCACGCTCTCACTATCACACACACACACTCTCTCTGTCACACACTCACACTCTCACTATCACACACACTCTCTGTCTCACACTCTCACTCTCACTATCACACACACACACACTCTCTGTCACATACTCTCACTATCACACACACACACACACACACACACACACACTCTCTGTCACACACTCACACTCTCACTATCACACACACTCTCTGTCTCACACTCTCACTCTCACTATCACACACACACACTCTCTGTCTCACACTCACACTCTCACTATCACACACACACACTCTCTGTCACATACTCACGCTCTCACTATCACACACACACACACACTCTCTGTCACACACTCACACTCTCACTATCACACACACTCTCTGTCTCACACTCTCACTCTCACTATCACACACACACACTCTCTGTCACATACTCACACTCTCACTATCACACACACACACACTCTCTGTCACACACTCACACTCTCACTATCACACACACTCTCTGTCTCACACTCTCACTCTCACTATCACACACACACACTCTCTGTCTCACACTCTCACTCTCACTATCACACACACACACTCTCTGTCACATACTCACACTCTCACTATCACACACACACACACACTCTCTGTCACACATTTACACTCTCACTATCACACACACACACTCTCTGTCTCACACTCACACTCTCACTATCACACACACACACTCTCTGTCACATACTCACACTCTCACTATCACACACACACACACACACTCTCTGTCACACACTCACACTCTCACTATCACACACACTCTCTGTCTCACACTCTCACTCTCACTATCACTCTCACTATCACACACACACACTCTCTGTCTCACACTCTCACTCTCACTATCACACACACACACTCTCTGTCACATACTCACACTCTCACTATCACACACACACACACACACTCTCTGTCACACACTCACACTCTCACTATCACACACACTCTCTGTCTCACACTCTCACTCTCACTATCACACACACACACTCTCTGTCTCACACTCACACTCTCACTATCACACACACACACTCTCTGTCACATACTCACACTCTCACTATCACACACACACACACTCTCTGTCTCACACTCACACTCTCACTATCACACACACACACTCTCTGTCACATACTCACACTCTCACTATCACACACACACACACTCTCTGTCACACACTCACACTCTCACTATCACACACACACACTCTCTGTCATATACTCGCACTCTCAATCTCACTATCACACACACACTCTCTGTCACATACTCACACTCTCACTATCACACACACACACTCTCTGTCATATACTCGCGCTCTCAATCTCACTATCACACACACACTCTGTCACATACTCACACTCTCACTATCACACACACACACACACACACACACACTCTCTGTCACACACTCACACTCTCACTATCACACACACTCTCTGTCTCACACTCTCACTCTCACTATCACACACACACACTCTCTGTCATATACTCACACTCTCACTATCACACACACACACACACACACTCTCTGTCATATACTCACACTCTCACTATCACACACACACACACTCTCTGTCACACACTCACACTCTCACTATCACACACACTCTCTGTCTCACACTCTCACTCTCACTATCACACACACACACTCTCTGTCATATACTCACACTCTCACTATCACACACACACACACACACACACACACACACACACACACACTCTCTGTCATATACTCACGCTCTCAATCTCACTATCACACACACACTCTGTCACATACTCACACTCTCACTATCACACACACACACACACACACTCGGTCACATACTCACACTCTCACTCTCACTATCACACACACACACTCTCTGTCATATACTCGCGCTCTCAATCTCACTATCACACACACACACTCTGTCACATACTCACACTCTCACTATCACACACACACACACACTCGGTCACATACTCACACTCTCACTATCACACACACACACTCTCTGTCATATACTCGCGCTCTCAATCTCACTATCACACACACACTTTGTCACATACTCACACTCTCACTATCACACACACACACACACTCTCTGTCATATACTCGCACTCTCAATGTCACTATCACACACACACTCTCTGTCACATACTCACACTCTCACTATCACACACACACACTCTCTGTCATATACTCGCGCTCTCAATCTCACTATCACACACACACTCTGTCACATACTCACACTCTCACTATCACACACACACACTCTGTCACATACTCACACTCTCACTATCACACACACACACTCGGTCACATACTCACACTCTCACTATCACACACACACACTCTCTGTCATATACTCGCGCTCTCAATCTCACTATCACACACACACTCTGTCACATACTCACACTCTCACTATCACACACACACACTCGGTCACATACTCACACTCTCACTATCACACACACACACTCTCTGTCATATACTCGCGCTCTCAATCTCATTACAGTATTTCACAATTGCTAAAACACTAAACCCCATTCTCTGAACCCAATGCTCAGTGGCCTAAACCCATTTGTCGAATCAGTCACTCTGTAGGCAAAACCTTAAACAAGTTCAGGTAGTTAAGACACTGTTTGCAAATCTCATCCACTCTTTTTGCAAAACTCTAAACACATTCTCCCTCACTAAAACACATTTTGCACTGTGTTGCAAAATGGTAAATACATGTGGCAAAAGTTAAACACAACTACATCACCGCTGTCATCGTTTACACACAACAACTCAAAATTGTTCACACTTATTTCTAATGATGTGATCAAATCAGTTGTCTAGAATATAAGCCAGTTCAGAGTACACAGGGGGCCCAGGTACGTTGAATGTTGATCCCAACAATGGATGGAAACAATGTGAGAGGCAGAGGAGGAAGAGTTTGTGTAAGAGGTGGTGGACAATGAAGAGCAAGACCAAGAATAGTAATTTCAGATCAAATTCAGGCAACTGTGATAGGTTCATGTTCTTGTTCATGGAATGACAATGAGGGAAGCAGGACAAAGAGTACAACCCAATTTGAGCAGATTCTCTGTGGCCACCATAATCAGGACATTCAGAGAAGAGAACAGGTAAATGTATTGTTTTTCTAATTTGTGCGACTGAAAGTTTACTGTATACATTTGACACAGGTACATCAGTTTGGAAAAAAGAAAAAAAAGATTTACAATACATTTTACATATGAATGTGATGTCCATTACTATTGTTACTGTATGTATTCATTTGTAAGAGCATTTTCCCTTTTGTAGAACATTTTGTGTAATATGCTTTTCATTTAGAGTTGTCTTTCTTCTTTGGGCTTACTTTATTTTTCTACTGAAAATACAGGCATTCAATACTGTATTACTTGCAGTACTTACAGTATGCAATATATTTGCTGTACTGAGTTGTGAATTATTTACTTTTATTTATGGCAAAATTATTTTCTATATGCAATAAACATTTTTTTCTCTGTAACTACATGCCCTGGACGCTGTGTTCTCAATTTTTTGATGTAGTGTCTAATGAATGCTGATGAGTGTTTATATATTGACTGGCTGCGTTTATGTTTTGAAAGCATAGTTTGATTTTGAGCACAGATCAAATGGTTTTGAGGCAAGTGTTTGACTCTGCCAGAAGAGTCAGGGGTTTTGTGAATGTAGTTTAAAGACTGGGTTTTGTGTTTAAAGTTTTGAGAATATGGGTGAAGGTTTCAAGAAATGTGTCTTAGCAATTGTGAAATACTGTATCACACACACACTCTCTGTCTCACACTCTCACTATCACACACACACACTCTCTGTCATATACTCGCGCTCTCAATCTCACTATCACACACACACTCTCTGTCTCACACTCTCACTCTCACTATCACACACACACACTCTCTGTCATATACTCACGCTCTCAATCTCACTATCACACGCACACACTCGGTCACATACTCACACTCTCACTATCACACACACACTCTCTGTCACACACTCACACTCTCACTATCACACACACACACTCTCTGTCACATACTCACGCTCTCAGTCTCACTATCACACACACACTCTCTGTCACATACTCACAATCTCACTATCACACACACTCTCACTATCACACACACACTCTCTTTCACACACTCACACTCTCACTATCACACACACACTCTTTGTCACATACTCACACTCTCACTATCACACACACTCTCTGTCATATACTCGCGCTCTCAATCTCACTATCACACACACACACTCGGTCACATACTCACACTCTCACTATCACACACACACACTCTCTGTCACATACTCACCCTCTCAGTCTCACTATCACACACACACTCTCTGTCACATACTCACAATCTCACTATCACACACACACTCTCTCACTCTCACTATCACACTCTCTGTCACACACTCACACTCTCACACACACACTCTCTGTCACATACTGACACTCACACTCTCACTCTCACTATCACACACACACTCTCTGTCACATACTGACACTCACACTCTCACTCTCACTATCACACACACACTCTTTGTCACATACTCACACTCTCACTATCACACACACCCACTCTGTCACACACTCACACTCTCACTCTCACACACACCCACTCTGTCACACACTTACACTCTCTCTCTGTCACACACACCACACTTTATTTGCGTTTCTAACAGTGTTTCTGCTACAGTGGATGTTCTGACGTACGTGACCTGGAAGCTGAGCGGCCTCCCGAAGCACCGCGTCATCGGCAGCGGGACAAACCTGGACTCTGCTCGCTTCCGGTTCCTGATGGCCGAGAGGCTGGGCATCCATCCCAGCAGCTTCAGCGGGTGGATACTGGGAGAACACGGAGACTCCAGCGGTGAGACGATCCAGACCAGTGTGTGTGTGTGAGAATATATTAGTGAAGATATTAATATTACTATTATATAAAATACATTTATACAGTATTTGTATAAATATTTAATTATATAAAATATAAATTTAAATATAATATAAAATGATAAATAAATAATTATGAATAATAAAATATATTAAAAATAATACACAATAAAATATTAGTGAAATAATCATAATTTGCATTAATTATAAAAATAAATATAAATTATGTAATTAATAAAATATATTAGGAGTATGTATAATAAAAATATTACAATAATTATAATTCTTATGCATTATTAGCATAAATACTAATTAATATAATAAATAATATAATAGTAGTTAGTAAAATAATTATTAATATTTATTATTCAAGATTTAAATAAATGAATAATAAATTATACATATATAATTATATAAATTGTAAAATGTTTTTATAAAATGCATTCTATCTATTAACAATAAACATAAAATAAAATAAAACCATAAATATTGCCATCAAATTCTGAACATGTAATATCATTGAAGAACTGTGTGTTTGTTTTGCAGTTCCTGTTTGGAGCGGCACTAACGTGGCAGGAGTCAGTCTGCAGAAACTCAATCCTGATATCGGCAAAGACACGGACAGAGAGAACTGGAAAGAAACGCACAAGAAGGTCGTGGACAGGTACGTCAATGAGTTCGTCTCTTAGAGATTAGTCCTAATTAATGAATCAGTATGCGAAAGGAACAATAAACATTAAAAAAGCATGCAACACTGTCGTCACGTGACTTCACTACATTGCATGATTGATTCAGTGTTGTGCCTCGTTATCTCACAAATAAATATACTTTATAATTCAGTCTGGTTAAATTTAAGACAGACATGAGTACGCACTACTCTTTACTGATGTGTTCACCGCAGTGCCTATGAGGTGATCCGACTGAAGGGTTACACTAACTGGGCCATCGGCTTGAGCGTGGCCGACCTGAGCGAGAGTCTGATGAAGAACCTGAACCGAGTCCATCCCGTCTCCACCATGGTGAAGGTCAGGACGGGTTACTGAACCCTACATATAACACACACACTAATGTTCAACACTTCAGGGTCTGTTAGAGTTGAAAAAAAGAAAACAAAAGTGACAGTAAAGACATTTGGTTACACTTTATTTTAAGGTGTCATTGTTATATATTTAAGTACTGAGTAATATTAAGCAACTACATGTACTTACTATAGGGTTAGGGTAGGATTCGGGTTTGGTTTAGGGGTTAGTTGTATGTAATTATGCATAATTTACTGTTATTAGCCTACTAGTACATGTAACATATGTAACAAGGACACTGTAAAATAAAATGTTACCAGACATTTATAAAGTTACATTAGACAATATAATGCTTGTGATAATATGATTGCTTGTAAGTAGTTGGTTATCACACATTAATCCAGTAAACGTTTCTCACAGTGTAAAGACACAACCCCTAAAGTCTTGACCACAGAAAAAGCTATTAAAAATATCCACCATTTTCCCAAAAACAATGTATTTATTAAACAAGTTCATGCTATAGTGGGGCATGTTCTCATACTGACATCAAAGATATACTTCACCCAAAAATGTTTAATTCTGTCAGTAATTATTCTCCCTCATGTCGTTCCAAACCTGTACGGCATTCGTTCATCTTCGGAAACACAAATGAAGATATTTCTGATGAAATCTGAGGTTTCTGTCCCATCATTGACAGCCATGCACTTTAGCACTGCCACTTTGACACTTAAAAAAGTAGATTGTTAAACTAATCCATATGAATTTAGTGGTTTAGTCCAAATTCTCTGAAGAGACTCGACTCAAAAGTCTTACGGGTTTGGGACGACATGAGGGTGAGTAATTCATGACAGTTCATAATCCTTACACTAGTTCGCCTGCCCATTCAGCCCATATCTGTGACCCTGGACCACAAAACCAGTCACATGGGTCAATTATTTGAAATTGAGATGTATACATCATATAAAAGCTGAATAAATAAGCTTTCCGTTGATGTGTGGTTTGTTAGGATAGGACAATATTAAACTATTTGAAAATCTGGAATCTGAAGGTGCAAAAAAATCTAAACATTGAGAAAATCGCCTTTAAAGTTCTCCATTTATGTTCGCGATTGTGTTGCATTCACTCACAAAAATAATTTTTTTATAGATTTACGGTAGGAAATTTACAAAATATCTTCATTGAATATGATCTTTACTTAATACCCTAATGATTTTTGCCATAAAAGATAAAATCGATAATTTTGACGCATACAATGTATAGTTGGCTATTGCCACAAATATACCCGTGCGACATGTGACTGGTTTTGTGATCCAGGGTCACATATGATGATTGACAGGAGGACTGAATGTTTAGGCACGTTTTGAACTTCATTTAACATCCTACAGTAAATCAATGATGAAACCCATTTCCAGGCCTGAACGCACGTGTGTGTTGCAGGGCATGTACGGGATCGGGGACGAGGTCTTCCTGAGCCTGCCGTGTGTGTTGAACAGCGCTGGAGTGGGCAGTGTGGTCAACATGACTCTGACCAGCGACGAGGTCTCGCAGCTGAAGAAGAGCGCAGACATGCTGTGGCACATCCAGAAAGACCTGAAAGACCTGTGACGCTCGCTAACTCACGGCCAACAGCTTTTAATCACAGCGTCCGATGTTTGATCACTGCTTCCCGTGTGAGCGGTTCACTAGAGGTGTTGCATACGATTTTTTTTAAATATCCTAGTATTAAGTAATGCAAACATACACTGCCCGGCCAAAAATAAGTCTCTGTTTGGATTTAAATATGCAAATGCTTAAGAGTCTGTGATTGGATCATTATTGCAGTGATTATTATGTTTCCAGCATGTTTGGCAAAAGTTCCTCTTACTCTAATTGATGGAGTGTGTAGCTTTTCATCTCTTAAACAACCATGTATGAAGACACATTATGGCCATATTCCAGGATGACAATGTCCAGATTCCTCAGGCTCAGATTGTGAAAGAATGGTTGTGAGGAGCATGAAGAATCATTTTCACACATGAATCGTCTCCTCTGAGTCCAGGGGCCGGTTTCACAAAGATAGACTTTGACTATGGCTTAGATATAGTAGATAGTCAGACTTCAGATAGACATCTAAATCAGACCGTTGCACAAAGCACTTAAGACTCTGACTATCTTAAGTAGGACTACACTGCAATGCATTCTGGGTAAAATAAGACACTTTACAAAACAAAAAACATGGCGGATCGCGTAAGCGCATTCAACCGCTCAGCGCAGTTTACCCCAGCGGAAAATATGTGTTTGTTGGAGGAGTGTAACAGTTACAAGGACATTTTACTTGGGAAATTTAGCGGAGAATGTAGTAACAAGAAGAAATGTTTAAATTATGAGCCATTTTCCCTTTTCTTTTGGCTGTTTGTAATGTAACTGATTGTTACTGCTGGTTGCCAAGGTAACATAGAGTCTTTAAGGCACGTTCACACCAAGCACGATAACTATAAAGATAACGATAAAGATAACTATTTATGCGTCCACACCAACGACCGATAACGGTCTTTTTATTCTAAGCACGCGCGCGCCCGGATGATCCAGATCCATTTTAAATGCGCGAGACCTTTAAATTAGAATGGATTCTGATTGGCTGTCAGTGTTTTATCGTTCGACAGCTGGAAAAAAATCGTTCTGAAAGTGATCCCAACGACGATATCGTTCCTCATATCTTTATCGTTATAGTTGTGGTGTGAACTCTGTTATTCTTTAATATGGAGAACGATTTTTAGAATTATATCTTTATCTTTATAGTTATCGTCCTTGGTGTGAACGGGCCTTTTGGACCTAAGTTAGCCTGGGGGTAAGGTGTCTAATTCTTTTGGTCTAAATTAAGTCAGTCTTTATTTTTGTGAAACAGTCTAACTTGCATTAGCCTAGTCTATGAGCAACTTTTAGACTCATCACTATAGACCGGTCTAAAATAGCTTTGTGAAACCGGCCCCAGATCTTAAATTCTCTGAAAGTCTCTGGGATGTGCTGGAGGAGACTTTACACAGCGCTGGACTCTTGAATTGACAATAACACAAGATCTGGACCAAAAACTGATGCACCTCATGATGGAAATAACATCACAACATTTAAAGTCTACTTAGAAAAACTGATGCCAAACATATAACATGCTGGAAACATAATAATCACTGCAATAATGATCCAATCATACACTCTTAAGCATTTGCCTATTTAGCGACTTTTTGTTTTTTTTGGCCGGACAGTGTGTAAATCGTACTATCAAATGATTTTGGGGTCTGAATTTACATACTTAAAATAATCAGAAACACATGACTGTCTCTGTAAAACAGATCTTGGTGTCTGAAAGCTTATGGTGAAATATAGCAATTATTATACGCTACAAGTCAAAAGTTTGGATACAGTGTAGTGAATTGATGTTTAAAAACCTTTTGATCCAGAAGTTTATGCTCAAATGCTTCAAATTCGCTTTGTAAACAAATATAAATTTAATCAACATTTGATTTGCCTTACTAAATAAAAAATATATGCATGCATTGGATCAGATTGTGAAGGAAAAGCATCAAGCGTTCAGGTTTAAAAACCTCCCATGATGCATTTCGAGATGGTTGATGCATGCCCTGACAGAGTAAGAAGAACTGGAATCCAGACAAAGAAAAAAAAAATCAAATATGAGAGTTTTCATTTCTCACTTTTGATCACAAAATGTGCAAAATGGGCATAAAGAATAAGTAGGCGTGTCCAAACTTTTGATTGACATTGTTGCTCTTCCAAATGATTGTTGGTTACAGGAACTACTCAATGTACGCACTAAATGTTGATATTTAAGTGCAATATGTAAGGCAAATGCTACAAATATATACACTTTGTGTAATGTTTGCACTTGTATAAGGCTTTAAATGTGATGTCGGGCAACACTAGCTGGACCATCAAGGATTTAATCCATTTATTAAACAGAATCTTTGTCGGTAAAAATGTATATTAGTCTCACATTTCAAGTATGTACAAATACTTAAACAAGTCAGTCATGTATCATAACAGCAAATCACGCAGGTTGCTGAATTTCCTGGTGAGCACGAAGAGATGAAACAGTCTCCGCTCCACTGGGTGGAGCTCATGTGGAAAACGTCCAAATTAGCCTCACGATGTTGATGATTAAAAAGAGCGAGACAAACCAGTTGGCACGTAAAAAACATTATTTTTTAAAAACAGTAACGACTTTATTCAGAACCCAGTGATTCCTTCATTGTTCGCTCGTCGTCGTTTCGGGGTGCAGTCGGTGGTCCCCGTCGCCCCCTGGAGGGAGAGGTGTGATGCAGCAACAATGACAGCGCCTGACTTGGTTTGGTTATCAGTCCCAGAAAAAACACAAACTTCTTCACAGGTAAAATATCAAAAATCTGATCTGTGGTTCAGAGAGGCCAGCCAGCAAGACGCCGAGCCCGAAGCACATCATGACAAATATAAATATGAGCCACTCATAGAAAACTAAACCATTGACCGTTATACCATAGTGTTGCTCTCGCCGACTTTATCCACTAGCTGAAAGAGAAACACAAACACAATCGTCAAAATGAATCATTTGACAGGATTTCTGTCATGCAAGCGCAAAATACCAAACCAGTGACAAGAGTGGGCGAACTGTGGTTGACTTACTCCACTGATACCAGGAAGGTTCAGTAAAGATCCCAGAATAGGCACCCGCCTAATAAAGCCAATCGCTACTGGGAAAAAGCCCCTGAAAACAGAAGGACACACAATTAAAGTCAAGTATTATTAAAATTCACCATAAAACCAGTATTTATTATAAATGATTTATCCATGCACATCATTTTTTGACTAATTAATGTGCCCTCATAATCAATCAATCAATCAAAATAACTTCCTCTCACTCTTGCAGCGACATTTTTCCTCTGATGATGTGTTTACTGGCGTGAGGGCGGGGCAACCTGTCACTCACATGAGATCGACCAATAGCAAACCACAACCAATCAATTCCCCATGGACAAAATCAAGCCCCGCCCTACATTTGTTCTTGTTTGCGAACTACTTATAATACTATACAAGCTTTAAGACATACAATCACATCATAAAATCGCATAATAAATTTGTGTTTTTAGTTCTGAACTGAATCCTCCTTCAAAGCGCAATGGGTTGTGGGTAATGTTAGCCGTTAGAGTGTGCATGAAGCCACACTTCGAAAATTACCGAAAATAGTAGACTTTTTGGCATGCACTTTTCAATATACAATGCTTTGTAAAACACTTTTTTTAAATCTCACGTACTATTTAGGCTGGATAATACACACATTGGTCAGATATGCGTTATGTGTGACCGCAAACGTCCTGAAAAGTGCAGCTAAAGCATTGATCGCCCCCTGGTGGCTGGCTGCAGTATAGCTCATAAAACCCACCCTCTCCATGTAATCAAATGGGACGTGAGCCAAACTAAAAAATTAAATTACACTTAAAATAATATTTTTCCCCAGGATGTTTTATTTTGTCATTTTAGGTAGTTGCTATAAAAACGTGGTGTAACATCATGATTGACAGCTGTGCTTGCGATCGAGTCCGCAGGAGTGGGAGTATAGACCTTATTCAGAGCAGCGCCATGACAGGTATAAAAACGAGGCTGTGAGAGATAGACTTGCCGTGTTTTCATTGGTTTCCGCTGTAAAAGCACGATCATTAAAACATTTCCACAGCTCATGTTGTCTGGAGTTTTTGTACATTTCTTGGAAAGATATTTTTGCAGTGTTTCGTCAGCAACACATGAAATAACAGTATAACCCACTGAAGAGATGTACGTCTATCCCTCACAGCCTCGCTTTCATTCCCATTCAAAATCAAAGATGGCGCTGCTGTGAATAAGGTCTATGGGCGGGACCTTGATACCAGTGAGTGACTTGGGCTTTGACTTATGTAATCAGCAACAACCTTTCTGGGATGTTTTGGTGACATTTTCTACAGTCAAAAGAAGTGGAGACATGTCATCCATATCTTTTTTTTTGCAGCCTATGGTTACAACAGGGAAGAAAAGACTATGGCAACTTACGTTTCATGCTGACTTTAAATCTGTTAATCTTGAACAAAAAAGTTATGTAGTGTAGCTTTACATAAATAAAAATAAACCCCTTTATGGTAATGCAAAACCACCCTGTCAGGGTTTGTGAATAAAACAGCAACAACAACTCACCGGAAAAGAAGGAAAAATCCATAGACCTCCAAAACTACGCCTACAATCGGCCATCCGATGAGCACCACGAAAACACCTCCCAGGAAGAAACCGGTGGCTTTCATTTTATGCCGCTGGAAGAAGAACCTGAAAGTCCGTTCCAGCCCGATAACAAATGAGAGACCTGCAACGAACAAGATCTACACACACACACAGACATCCATGTTCAGTTCAAGGAGGGTTTCATTTCATGACACAAATCTGAGCATTCACATCACATTTTACTCCATTCAAACACAACTTTGTTTCCATGCTAAAGCACACACTCACATTTCCTATGGCCAAGAGTGCTTTATCAAAGAACAGAATCATTCCGAAGAAGAGGAAAAACACGCCGAAACCCGTCAGCCCCATCCCGATCTCTGAGCAAACACAAGAACAGACTTCATTAGTGCTCAATTACAAATCTGTAGAGAGTTACTGCATGCAAATGAGTCATATTTGAGAGGTTGCAGAAATTAACATTCAGTACTTCAAGAATACAAGTAATACTGTTGTACAACTTGCAACTGTATTAAGCTTTTTCTTTTTTATGCTTTGGAAAATATTTGATTACCATTTACCATGGTATTTGCATAGTACACCACAGCACTTGTTGTGAGAATGCCATGGTAATATATCTATCTATCATAGATAGACAGACAAATGATAAATAGACAGTCATAGATAGATAGATAGATAGATGATAGACAGACATAGATAGATAGATAGATAGATAGATAGATAGATAGATAGATAGATAGATAGATAGATAGACAAACATATATGATAGATAGATAGATAGATCTATAAATCTAATGATTACCATATTTACATACTATAGTACATTACACTAGCCTTCGGGCTAATTTGGGTACTTTTACATGCATGGATGTTTATTAATGTACACTTTCCCTTTTTGAAATAAATCAATAAAACCATAATGGCAGTGCTATTACCATGGCATCGCCGTTCTTCATACATTTTTAAGAGTTTTACAATATTTGATTGTACTGTTAGAGGCCAGGCCGTCTATCCTCATTCATTCCCTTTCATCACTTTAAGAACATTTCCAGCTTTAAAGCCGCATTTTCACTATTTCTATCACGGTTAACATAACGCAAACATACAGTAAATTTGACTTACTCTGTGAATCCGATAATGAAATCATGTTTGTGTTGTGTATCAGCTGCTTTACTGACTGAAGTGTAAAACTGTTCTGTGTGTGATCGCCACGACACCGGAAACACGTAGAGATACTTTAAAACCCTGAAATGACGCAGGAGACGCGCAGCAATTTTTTTACATAGTTTATAGTATTATTACTATTATTATTTACTTTATTTTATTTAAAAGCTATTTTATTACTACCTCTCGCGATTATGCAACACCAACGTAAATACGGGCAAAGTTTGTTCGTTTGAATTAACCTACTCGCTTCCGTTTGTGATGCTGGGAAATGTAGTTTTCATTCGTACCCGGATGCATTCTGAATTAGAGACAGAAAACTACAAATCCCACAAGAGGAGGTTGGAAGCAGGAACGCATGTCTGTCGCTAGTCGGGAGACGTGTTCATTGAAGTGCAGGAACATTTACAAATGTATTATTCACAATGCCAGCATCCGGATTAGTGTAAAGCTGAAATAACTGCTGAAATAAGTGTTTCATTTTAACCTTTAACAATGAATACGCTGTTTGCGACCAGTTTGGTGTTTGTTGGTTGCTGCAGCAATGTTGTGTTTTTGGAACTTTTGGTTAGGTGAGTTGCATTTCTCTCATTTATGATCATTCAGTGTCAGTCATTTCTGATATGCTGTCAGTTCTCACTTCTTTAAATCACATATTTTACAGGGATTTCCCAGGATGTGGAAATATTGTCACATTTGCCCAGTTTGCCTTCATCGCACTGGAGGGGTTCATCTTTGAGACAAACTTTGGACGCAAAAAGCCACACATACCCCTCAGGTTAATCATTTATACATTTTGCATGTACACGCGTGCATTTTTATTCTAACCATTTGCTTTTGGCTTCTCAGACTAGATTAGTAGTTGATTCTCATCCCATTATGTTATATGTGCAATTGTGCATTCATTCATTAATTTTTACAAAAATTAAATGCACATTTATGCATTTTTACTGAAACAACCAGTTTTGCTTGTTGAACGAGGTGGTAAAAGGCAGTTTACCATTATTAATTATTATATTATTATAGGTGAAAGGTGAACGCCTTGCTTTGTCACTGGTACAGGCGATTTGAACATTGAACATTAGGGACATGTATATGTGTATATATATATATATATATATATATATATATATATATATTCAGTGTGCATGCTTTTTCATGGTGTACATATTTGGGTAACACTTTATTTTAAGGTGACATGAATTACACATTACTACATGTACTTGCTATAGTAATAACAGTAATAAACTAATCCTAAACCCAACCCTAACCCTAACCCTAACCGCAACTCTATAGTAAGTACATGTAGTTAATTAATATTGCTTATTTGAGTAAGTACAATGTAACTACGTCACCTTAAAATAAAGTGTAACTCATATTTGCATCGAATATCGGATATGAAAACTAGATACCACTTCCTGAATGTGGTGTTGTGACAACAATATAGCATGCTGCATAATGTTTCATATACTTGAAAGCTAATATACTGTATTGCACAGTGTATGTTAAACCAGGGGGTTTCAATATTTTAGATGCCATGGGCCCCCAGATATGATTATGTGAGAGAGCCCATCTTAAAATATCTTTTATAAACACCCATCTTATACACAATTTTTTTTAAAATAATTTAATAATATTAATAATTTACAGATTTTTATATTTATTGATTTATATATATATTTTTTTAATCTAATGTATTTATTTATTTTATTTTTATTATTTATTTTATTCTCATTTAGTTATTTATTTATTAAAAAAAAAAAAAAAAGACTGGACTTTTCCACGTGCCTCCTGTCACTCCCTGGACTCCAGTTTGAAAACTCCGGCGTTACACTCGTATTCAATTCCAAACATAGTCGTGCAGTTTTGAACCTCAGCAAGACGACTTACGTTACAGTGTTTGTGCTAAATCTAGAATCAGACACATCTCTTACATTCAGTGTTCTGGTTTAGCTTCAGGACAGATTTTGTACTGTACTTCAGGTGGGCATCTATAAAATACATAAAAATTACCTTAGTTAAGCATTGCAATTTATACGTTTAATTAATGTTTTATTGTTTTCAGTATGAGGGCATGTCATGCAAATCTGTTCATGTTGAAATCTGCCTAATTTTGCCAAGTAACAGATGAATTTGCAGCAAATATTGTATGGATGCTCATATTGTTTAGATGCATTAAATTATCTGCATTCAGCTTTGATTTTCCCTCTTGTCCATCAGAAGCTACAGCTTAACGTCGCTGACTTTCAATGTCCCTCTTCTTTTGCAGTAACTATGTGATCATGGTGACTATGTTCTTTACCGTCAGCGTTATCAATAACTACGCCCTGAACTTTAACATCGCCATGCCACTGCATATGATCTTCAGATCAGTGAGTGTCATTCGTTTCATTCATTCATTGCTTTGGACTGTGCCTTATAGATCTTTCTAACCTCTCGTTTTGTGCACAGGGATCTTTAATAGCAAACATGATTCTCGGTATTGTCATCTTGAAGAAAAGGTATGCTGAAGATCATGCACAAAATCATTACTGAAAGAGGACCTATTATGTATTTTTATATGTTCATCTTTCTTTAATGTGTAATGTTGGTGTTTGAGCATGAAAAAGCTCTGCAAAGTTATAAAGTTCCTCCAGCGAGAGTTCTTCTCTATATCAGTGTCAGTGTTTCTGAACTCCCTGAAACGCCTCCATTGTAGTCTTGAGTTTCTTCCGGGAACGAACGTCACAATATTCCTCATTTGAATAATTAATACGCAGAATAAAGGGGGCGGGGCCTGGTTGAGTTGGTTAGGAGTGTGTTGAAACTGGCTGTTATGGTAAGGGGCTGGACATTTCCCAAACACTGACCAATCACAACACACTGCTCCAGCTGACCAATCAGAGCACAGTGTGCTTTTCAGAAGGAGGGGCTTCATAGAGACAGGAACTAAACAGAGCGTTACTGACAGACTGAGTAGAGAGGAGCCGCAACAATGGAGAATATGAGGAAAATTAAATCTAAATCAAGACTTTGTGAAAGTGCATAATAGGTCCTCTTTAACTATCAGGTTATTGTTCAGTCACATTATTACTTTACAGATATTCGATGAGTAAATATCTCTCCATCGCGCTGGTGTCTCTGGGCATTTTCATATGCACTATTATGTCGGCCAAACAAGTGGTGAGTTGCAAAATACTGTGTTAGAACTTGTTTCATATTATAAAAGGCACAACATACTTGCATTTCAATGTTTTATTTCACATTTTATCTGCACCTAATACATCAGGTTTGATCCTTCTGTAGAGTGTTGAGAAAGGGGCCACAGAGGAAGATGGTGTTTATGCCTTCATGCATTGGCTTCTGGGTAATATCCTCACCGCACATTCAATGTTTTGGCATTATTAAAAATAAGCATTTAAAATGGTTGTATCCACATTATAAGTAGAATGTAGAATATTTCATATGGTTATTAAGATTTGCACATGACTGTTCAGTTTGGGTCAGCATTTTTATATTTATATAAAGTGTAAATCTCTCTCTCTCTCTCTTTCTAAATATATATATATACATATTTATATAGAGAAAGAGAGAGAGAGAGAGAGAGAGAAATTTACACTTTTATACTGCAAGGATGCATTAAATTGATCAAAAGTGACAGTAAAGACATTTATAATGTTACAAAAGATTTCTATTTAAAATAAATGCTGTTGTTTTGAACTTTCTATTCAGCAAAGAATCCTGAAAAATAAAATGTATCACGGTTTACACAAAATTATGAAGCAGCACAACTGTTTTCAACATTGATAATAATCATAAATGTTTCTTGAGCAGCAAATCATCATATTAGAGTGATTTCTGAAGGATCATGTGACACTGAAGACTGGAGTAATGATGCTGAAAATTCAGCTTTACAATCATTACAATATCTTACCCATCCCAAGCTCTTGAATGGTTGTGTATATACTGCATACTGCTAAAATAATATCAGGAGTGTGTTAGTATGCTATTCTGAACCTACCCTAAAACAGTTAAAGAGTAAATGTTAGAAGTGTAATTCTTCTGAACTTTATTTTTTATGTCACGTAAGCAAGATATTCCGTTAAATTAGTGCTGTTGTGTTTCAGGTATCGCCATGCTGACGTTCGCCTTGCTGATGTCTGCAAGGATGGGGATTTTCCAGGAAACTCTGTACAAGAAGTATGGGAAACACTCGAAGGAGGCTCTGTTCTACAATGTGAGTCCCTAACTGAACATATGATGCTGTCATATATGAGTTTGTGAGATAAAGTCTAATTTCTCGGCCTTTATTTCAGCACTGTCTGCCGTTACCAGGGTTCCTCCTGCTCTCAACGGACATCTACAAACACGCCGTGCTCTTCAGCCAGAGCTGTGAGTCTCATTCAACAGGGAGTCATTTAGGCCCTGTTTACTCCTGGTATTAAGATGTGTTCTGGTCGATCGGATCGCAAGTGGACGACACTAAATACAGGAGTAAACGGGGTCTAAAACGTTTTGAGCTTGTCCACTTTCAACACATCCAGACGTGTTGAAAACACATTCGACCGGATTGCTTTCGTGGTGTAAACACTCATGTGATCGAATGTGTTCAAACAGCCACAGGAGACCGTCTTCTCTCCGTCTACTGATCTAATGAGTGAACATTTTGTGGTTTGGTTTGAAGATAAATTTACTTGAAAAAAAAGTTTGTCAAGACAAACTTTAAGTTGGCTTGAGAAAGCTGAACCAGAAAGTTTGAAGAAGTTTAAAGTTGGGAATGTGTCTCCCTAGTCTACTTCTGATCCGAGCGTCCAAAACGCATCTTAATACCAAGAGTAAAGTAACATGGCATTAGTAAATTAGTCCTCATCTCTATTTACTACCGTTCAAGATGTTTAAAAAAAAAATAATAATAATTTTATAGAAGTTTCTTCTGCTCACCAAGGCTGCATTTATTTGATCAGAAATACAGTTTTAAAAAAAAAAGTATTTTCTATGTGAATATATTTTAAAATGTAATTTATTCCTGTGATCAAAGATGAATTTTCAGCATCATTACTCCAGTCTTCAGTGTCACATGACCCATTTGACACATTTAGATTTTGACACAATGACCCTTTAGATTTCTTATTGTTAACAATGTTGAAAACAGTTTTTGCTGCTTAATATTTGTGTGGAAACTGTGATACAAATTTTTTTTTTTTCAGGATTCTTTGGTGAATAGAAAGTTCAAAAGAACAGCATTTATTTAAAATAGAAATCGTATAACTGTCGTTACTGTCACTTTTGATCAATAAAATGCATCCTTGCGGAATAAAAGTGTTTATTTCTGTGAATATATAAGCCTATAAGGCTTTGGAAATGACAAACCGATGACTTTCTCTCAAAGCTCCAGTGGAAATCCCTGTGATTGGTCAGTCTATGCCAGTCATGTGGTTTTACCTGCTGATGAACGTCATCACCCAGTATCCTTTCATATTGTTTATGGGCTTTATTGGACAGGACTGTAGAATCCTAATTGCATGCCAAGAGTCAGTTTTATATTGCGTATATCGACCTTATCCAGGTTTCTCAGATATGTGTGTATCCGCGGCGTCTTCATCCTGACCACAGAGTGCGCCTCGCTCACGGTCACACTGGTGGTGACACTGCGCAAGTTCCTGAGCCTCATTATTTCCATCCTGTACTTCAGTAATCCCTTCACAGCCTGGCATTGGGTGGGAACGGCCGTGGTGTTCCTGGGAACGCTGCTCTACACAGAAGTGTGGTCCAGCATTCGAGTGGCAATGAAAGGAGAGAAAGCCCACAAGAAGGCAGAGTAAACTGTACAGGAGTTGCAATACCTCTTTAGTTCCGTGCGAGTGTGTTTGTTGTCACTTTTCATTGATTTACTGTGAATGGATGAGAGCTTGAAGTGTGTTTGGGCCAATTTTATGAGCTGTTTTTGAGCCAGATGTGTGTGTAGGTCTGTTAGAGCATTTGTCTGTAAGCTTGCACAATCCCTGACCTGTTTCAGATTGTTTTTTGCAGAAATAGACACTCCTTTTGTTCCTGCCACCATATCTACTTCACATAGATCTACTTCATTCAGGACTTGCAGCGAACCCAGTTTGTATTAATTTCCACAAGTATTTATTTATTTTCCGTTTTTTAATCACACCCAGTTTCGGTAAGTCAGCGGGATGTGTCGGCCCATTACATGTGTGAAATAATAAAGTAAATATGACAACAAAAGTTAATGCAATACATTTTTGTAATCATTTTAAGCTGTAGTCATTATATCAGTTTTGACATTAGCGCTTCGTCAGGGTGAGCTAAAGCAATACTGTAGAAAACAAGACTGCCTAAACTGTATGAGTGTTGTTCATGAGGCTACAATTTGTAATGTTGCATGGTTTTGTGTAAAAAAATACTTTGTTTTCTATCAGCTAACACAGAGACCTCTTTGTCTTCTTTATTGGCTTTAAAAGCGTTGTACCTCCATGTGTCTGAGGGATCAATACCTAGGCTTTTTATTGAATGTGGCTCATGTTGATCCCAGGAATCCACACAGTATTCTTTACAAAAAAATCAGCATTATTCCACCAAAATACAATAATTAATGAGTTATTGTTAATATTGTAACATTAAAATAATGAGGGATTGCGCTAAAAAGTTTTCAAGTGTATGATTTACTTTTTTAGTACACAGAAACAGTTTGTTTTTACCATTTTGAATAATAATGAATAATAATAATCACCTCATGTATTATTTACATATATTAGCCACACCCCCAATTGCATGAGAGACTACATTAAATAAGTTTTTCTTGTTCCTATTTGCTCACATAGCAACAGAAAAACTCCACTGTAGTGTTTTCCACAACTTTTAAAAGAGGAAAAAATACAGAGAGAATGATAACGACAGTCGGAAGTGAGAAAGTTGTCAATTTGACAGAAACACCCTCATAGCAGCGTTAATTAGTTTATTTTGTAATCTGATGCAAAGGTAATATAATACAAGGTATAGTGTTATAAATGTACATAATTATAAAAAAATAGGCCTATATATATATATATGGGTGATTCTCCAACTACAGGCACTTTTGTTGTCCCTGGCCTTTTTTTGTGAATAAATAAACAAACAAGTGCACAAATAAACTGTCATTATGAAGTTCATGCTCCAACATCCTAGTAACCACCAAATCTTGCCCCTTTTTTCTTTTAAAAATGCTTTTGCATGGCTGTTTATTAGCAGATTTTGCAGTTTTATGCTAGTCCCCAACCCAGACTTGCCCTCTTTGAATGTTAGAAAATTATAATAAAGGATCGATTTAAAAATATTTTAAGGATATCTTAAGGACAAATAAAATAATGTCATACCATCGAAATTCCATATGTATATCATAATTTTAAACTATTTTTGGAATGAAATATGTCTGTCCCCAGGTTTTCCGTCATTTCCACCTCCCTCAACAAAATCCACTTTAATAGACCCACCTTAAATATTTTATTTACTTGGTAATCATGGAAATAACTGTGAAAAGGATGTATTAGTTGAAGATGAAACTTCAGGCACATGTGCTCTTCAGCACAAGAAAATAAATCAAGGTAAGTCAAGCTTTTATACAGAATATTTTTATTCAGCGTCATTTCCACCTTGGCTGTAGTTCGGTTGAATTATGTACAACAAAAATGAAAATAATGTATTTATGTTCATAACGAGTAAACAACATAATAAGTCCAAAAGTAGCTAATCCTGACATGAGGGTGTGCTAATATTGCAGAAAAACTGCTAAAATGTCATTTCCACCTCCGTCATTTCCACCTCTGAGAAATTTGAGGCGTAGATTTGGACATGATATATGCTGTTTTTGTGCGCTATTGGCATGTTCTCATGACATATTTGTGCTTTTGGACTGAAAACTTTATATATCACCATTCCAGTACACTCTAAATGTATTTTTATTTATCTATATTTATATGAATGTTTTGAGTAGGTTTATATAATTTGCATATCATTTATTATCATTATTTTTAAAATTATTAGGTATACTGTTCAACTCATATATGTTAAATAATAAAATACATGGTTAAAAATATTTTGGACTGGCAATTTAAGTAAAAATAAACAGAAACAATCTTTCCACCATAAACCGTCATTTCCACCACTTTCCACCACTACAGTTTTTAAGAAAAAAAAATAAGAATAACCAATGATGTGGATCTAAATGTATTTTAAAATAAGTAGTAATAGTTCATTACTTACAATATATGTGTGAGTGACTTATAATAACATAGACCTGAGCAAAAATGAGATGCTGTAGGCAAAAATCCCAAACTCGTGGCAACTCCTGGCATTTAGCAACTTTAAATGAAAATGCATTAAGTTCATGAAGTATTAAGATTTATTTTGTTACATGATAAGATAGCCACTGATGTTGTTGACAGATACATATAATCATATATAACAGTTTTACTATATTATATTGTAATAAAATACATAAATTGAAAAGTGGTGGAAATGACATGGCTCTTCAGAAAAACTGTTAAAAATAATAATAATCCATGGAATTCTAAAACTGCCCACTGTTATATTGTGTTAGAAGACAAATGAATGAAGCTAGGAAGATAAGAGTGTTTTAAGAGTGTTTTAAGAGAGTGAATTTTACATAAACTCACAGTGCCAAAAGTGCTTCTAGTTGGAGAATCACCCACATACGTGTGTGTGTGTGTGTGTGTATGAAGAGTTATATATATATGATATATTAATATATATATGAAGAGTTCAGATGCAAAAGCCTCTAAGTGCCATCTGATTTTCTTCTAGACTGATCATTTTTATCAAGCTCGTATATTTAAGTTCAATAATTTCACTTGAATGGCATTGCAAATTACCTATTATGTCAATTAAGTGAAATTACTGAACTTAAATATACAAGCTTTATAAAAATGATCATTCTAAGAGAAAGTTTTAGATGGCACTTAGAGGCTTTTGCATCTGAACTATATATTCATATATATATATATATATGTCTGTGTGTTATATATATATATATATATATATATATATATATATATATATATATATATATATATATATATATATATATATATATATATATATATATATGGATTTACATTATATTAGCCACGCCCCCAAACATAACGAAAAGCAGTCAGAAGAATGTCCACTTCAAGTACTTCTAAACTTTACATATTTTATGATCACATATATATATCAAATGTATGTTGAAAAAACATTTATTCTCGATTATAAACGTTCATTATCTGGCAATAATAATTCGTTGTCTCTCCGGAGGTTTGAATGAGCGCGGGGCTGTGGACAGAAATTCCTCAGGGTGTGTGAGCAGTCTATGGGTGAGAGACTGAGTGGGAAGGGCCGGTCTGAACACGAGCTTTTCGGCAGATATTGAAGCCCGTGCTGAATTTCCCATCAGCAAATTCCCGTTTTTTGAATTTTATGTACAATAATTATCACATTAAACTATAGAGGTAAAGGTACACCGTCGCAGTGATGGGAGGCAACAGCAGCTCGCGCCACGTTTCCCTCGAGGAGGCCGATGAGGTTACATTCGTAAAGGGCATTCGGGTAAGTGTAAGTTACTAATTAACAATACACTTATTGAAAAAGAGTTTTCCCTTTTCGTTATTAAGTAGTTATAGCTTCATAATCTCTATCCCTCATACAAAACTTTCTTTGGTGTTTGCTTAAGAACGTAAGTTTGTTGTATGTATAATGAGTTGCAGTTTCACTGATTCAGTCGAAGTCTTGTAGCATTGCAATATCGTCCAAAAATGCAAGAAATGCATTGTTTGTGGAGATTTCAGTCGAAGTCTTATGTCATTGGAATATCGTGAACAATGCAAGAAATGCACTGTTTGTGGAGGGTGTAGAACAAAATGTAGTGCTGTGCAGGAGGGCATGTTATGTTAAATATAGCCTATGGGTCATGCATGTTGTTGACCTGATCTGCATACTAAGCATGCATGCATACTACACCTAAACATGATTGGTCAACTTTCGTATTACCTATAGACATTTTGTAGTACCATGGTACATGAATTTGGTTGCCAGTTTCAGTGAATAATATTATTGGTATGCTGTACAATGATTTAGGCAAAGTACTTAATTAATGCTAATTTCAATCAATTCCTGCATTATTTGCAATTGCTTGCATAAAAATAACGCAATATCAGCTAATGAATATCCACGAATCCTGGTACTATTATCACAAAGTTTGAAAAAGATTAGTAAATTCAATTTGGACAACAATAATCTGGACAAACAAGTTATACGAGATCCTTGTGGGACGATCATACACATAAACTTTTAGGTGATGCAGAAACTGTTCTCATTTATCACTGTAAAAACGCAATGGTGCACATATTTTAATAAACAAGAGAAAATGTATCTCAATGCTATTTCTGATCTGATGATACACAGCTTTCAGAGAGAGTGATTAATCGAATGAAGGAGTCTCCACCTGTGGTTCGCCCGCAAGTGCCAACCAGATCACCATCAACTCCTCCGGTTGAGTCTTCAGTTCCAGATGTACGTCATGTACCCATAATGCCTCATTCCCCTTCATACGCCAGTGCTTTGGTCCCTCCTCCTCTTTCAGAGCCAATAACACCTTTAGTGCCTCCTGTGACTGAGGAAACATCAACACCTCCTTCATCTGTTCAGTCACCTGAGGGTCTTCCAGTTCCTCCACCCACTGGTAATGAGCATGTAGTTGTACCTGATCCTCAACCTGGGTCTGCTAACATACCTGTACCTGATCCTGAACCTGCTAAACCCATAAATGCTCCTTCACAAGCCTCAAGTGAACCAATAACCCCTCCTCCATTAGTGGATTCAACCAGTGCACCTGTTGAACCCTTAATAACACCTTCTATCACCACCTCTACTACTGAACCTGTAACCAATCCACCTCCACCAACCAAGAACCCACTTACTGAGCCTGTAATATCTTCAGAGTCCTCTAGTGAACCTATAGTACAGACTCCATCCTCCTCTACTTTAGCAGCTGAAGCATTATCTGCCGACCCCATGGACTTACCTGTTCCTTCTCCTGTTGAGCTTGAGACTTCACCCTTCCCGATCTCCATACCTGATCCCGTTGTATCTGTCATGGAGGAGTCTACTGTGTCACCTTCTGGATCTGCTTCAGATGTGGTTTTGTCTAATGAAATGCCTTCCAAGACACCTCCTGTTGTTGTTCCTTCCTTAATCGACCAAGTCGAGGTCTTTCCACCACAAACACATGTTGGTAAGTTCATAATCCGGTACATTAGTCTTACCACAATCTTTCTGCTTAATTTTTTGACTGATTGACCAGCAAAGTCTCCAATTGTATCTCAGTATTTTATACAAATGCTTAACTCAGTCTTAAAGTCAATTAAAGGGGTGGTTGATTATGATTTGACTTTTCTAACTTTAGTTAGTGTGTAATGTTGCTGTTTGAGCACAAACAACATCTGCAAAGTTCAAAGCAAAGGGAGATATTTGCTTTTAAAGAAATCGCTTTTTAAAGTCCCCGTGAACCGGAAGTTGCAAACGACTTTTCTCCAGTGTTATGACGTATTTCCCAGTGAAACGGAATATTGAACAGAGGGCAGGGATTTACTCTAGCGCTCCTCCTCTCCATCTCTGCTCATAGCAGACTAACGGTTTGAGGGGAGTGGTTAAGCGTTGCCCAAACCAATTCCTCAAACCTACGTCATCGGAGAAGGTCCTCCAATGCAGAGGGGAGGGGCATTTTCAGATTTTGATTAAAGATTACCATGGTAAAAAACATTTTTTTAAAATATTTTCTTGCACGGATTAATTGTTCACCACAAGACTAGTAATATGCGCTAACAAAGTAAATAGGGTCAATTTTGATTTCATGGGGACTTTAAGGATTACAACAAACGGCTGGTTGGGACTACACAACATTCCTCCAGGGTTAGTGACATCACAAACCCTAAAATTAGCATAAACCCGCCCCCGGGAACGCGATTTATAGATTATCATGACAGAAAATGCTCATCAATGACTAGAAGGTAACTTCACACAACCTACATAAATTCATCAAATAACCATTCAGAAACGTCCTGTTGCTTCTACATGTTGTCACTTCTTCTTGAGTCTCTCCATCTTTGTCTGACTCCGGTTTGAACATAAAAGGCTAAAAGTTTTTGAAATTTTCAGTGAGTGTCTGTGTGAGGTAAAAGGACACAAGCTGTTGAAGCTCCGCCCTCTGTGCCGGGAGCAGCAGCTCATTTGCATTTAAAGGGACAGACACAAAACCGATGCGTTTTTGCTCACCCTCAAAAAGTGACAACTTTAACATGCTATATAAAAATATCTGTATTATTTTGAGCTAAAACTTCACATACACACTCTGGGGACATCAGAGATTTATTTGACATCTTGTGAAAAGTGCATTATACCACCCCTTTAAATGATCTGTCACATAGCCCTCTATATAAAGTTGGATATTTATAATCTACAACTTTATCCGCATATATATACTATATAGCAAATCTCAACTGTCTGATTTTTAATTTCATTTCAAAATGTAACTATACCATCACCCAGCTCTTTATATAAAGTTGTATATTTGTTATGTCCAAATTTATTTGCATGCATGCCATATATTCGTATAAAGCAAAGTCTAAACTCCCTGATGTTTTATTTCTTCGTAAAATGTTAACTATATTATCGGCCAGCTCTTTATATAAAGTTGTATATATAAGTATGTCCAACTTTTGCATACATTCAGTACATTGACGTAAAACAATTTATATTATATAGCAAATGTCAACGGCTTGATTGCTTGAATCATCGCAAAATGTAAAGTATGTTATCGCCCAGCTGTAATCTGCTAAATGCGACAATAAGGCATGATCATCATGATTTTCTGTAAAGATTTGAAACAATGTTTATTGTGAAAAGCAAATAAATTTGACTTGATGTCCGTATTTTGACGTTTTAGCAGGTTATCACTAGAAGTCTGTCATTTTCACCATAATGACCAGTTGTGGCATTTTGATTAAGTAAAAAAATAATAATAATAATTAAACATGCCCAAATGAATTGTTGGTTGCACTTTATTTTACAGTACCAGTACTTTCACAGTGTACTTACCTAAGAAAGTACTGGGTAATATAAGGTAACTACATGGGTTAAGGTTAGGTGTAGATGTCCGTTCATTGTTAGTACCTGTATTTTAATTACTGTAATAATAAGATCTATAACATGCATGTTGAAAATAGATAGAGTGAATTTTCATCTCACGCTCAAATGTTGGTGTTTCTTCTGTTTAGTGAGTGAGGAGAAGCTCAGGAAGGAGATCAGAGAAGATCTCCAGAAGCTCCTGAACGAGGAGATAAGGATGGCAGAGCTTAATATGCGACAACAGTAAAAACCTATCTGATCAAGATCTTTCAACAACATACGCAAGAATGCAGTGAGTTTTAGGGTTTAAACGGTGTTTATTACTGTGTTTTCGTAAGGCTGGAGGAAGAGAAGGCTGAAGCGAAGGCTCAGGCTCGAGCCGCAGCCCGACTCCAGATTCAGGATGAGGTCCAGAAGGTTCTGGATCAGGAGAAGGCGTCTTATCAACAGACTCTAGCAGACGCCATCAGGAGGGAGCAGTTGAACGTTCAGGATGATCATCTCATAACTCAGTATTATGTAAGTCAGCTTCTCCACACAGGATCCTGTTCGCTGTGTGTTGTTTGTGTGTGTGTGTATGTGTGTGTGTGTGTGTGTGTGTGTGTGTGTGTGTGTGTGTGTGTGTGTGTGTGTGTGTGTGTGTGTGTGTGTGTGTGTGTGTGTGTGTGTGTGTGTGTGTGTGCGTGTTTCTGACAGTTTGAACAGCTTCTTCTGTCTCATAACTAAAAAAAACTGTTTTCATACTGTGGTATCATATAGTTATGGAAGCTTGTTTCCGCCACTGAATAATAAATAAATACTAATAATTGCGACTTTTTATATCACAATTCTGACTTTTTTTCTCACAATTGCGATATATCAAGTCAGAATTGTGACTTTTTTTCTCACAATTGCGAGATATGAAGTCAGAATTGTGATAAATAAAGTCGCAATTGCGAGATATAAAGTCGTAATTCTGAGAAATAAAGTCGCAATTGCGAGATATAAAGTCGTAATTCTGAGAAATAAAGTTGCAATTGCGAGATATAAAGTCGTAATTCTGAGAAAGTCGTAATTCTGAGAAATAAAGTGGCAATTGCGAGATATAAAGTCGTAATTCTGAGAAATAAAGTCGCAATTGCGAGATATAAAGTCAGTATAAACTATTCTGAGGTAAAAAAAAAAAAAAAAAAACTCCGTCTTTTTTTCCCTTAGAATTGGACTTTATATCTCACAATTCTGAGAAAAGATGTCAGAATTGCGAGGTATAAACTCGCAATTATGTGTTATAAAGTCAGAATTGCGTGATATAAACTCGCAATTGTGAGATAAAAAGTCGCAATTATCGCAAAACAATAACATAACATTAGCATAACACCATGCAGGGTTATTATAGTTAACTAAAACTGAAACAATGGATAACATATGTTTCTAATATTTAATATTTCCCATTTTCATTTAGTTTAACTTGATTTACTAAAATAACTAGAACTGAAATCAAATTACTAAAAACTATAGACATATTTAAAAAAATATATAAATATATTATTTATGGTGCAAATTATAATGTGAAAAAATTCAAACAGAATGATGACATTTCACAGTTTTTACATTAGAGAGAGGAGAAAATAATTTATATAGAATGGATGGATAGATAGATGATGGATGGATGGATGGATGGATGGATGGATGGATGGATGGATGGATGGATGGATGGATGGGTAGACAGATAGATAGACGTGCAAAACAATGTTACGTAACATTTTCTCTGCATCCACCTCTACTTTGATCTGCTCGTGTTGTCTTTGCTTATTGCTAATGTCCGAATGCATGAAGTAATTGAACCGGTGATGCTTTGCTGCTTAACTCCACTGTCGCTTATTTCCTTTCCATGTCTCTCTTTCTCTTGATCTGCCCGTGTCTTTCAGTGGATGGAGAGGAAGGTAAGACGCTGCACCTTCATTCTGACAATCACTCGCTCTTTCACTTTTTACAGAGAGATTTGTGACCTCTGAAAAAGTGAATGCTCAAATACAAGATTAAATTAGTTCAGTTTAATGTTCATTAATTTATCACACACATATACAGCCTTTGGTGTATTAAATTTGACTTGACTTTTCATTTAGAGGTCATGTGTGAGCAAGATTTTTAATGTGCATCAAAAAAAATGCATGTGCCTTTAAACTTTATTTACTACAGTGATCAATTATTTTTATGGGAGATTTACAGGTTGATCCGGTCATATCATGTTTTATCTTTAGGCTCAGAAGCTGGAAGAGAAGGAGAAAGATCTGGAAAATCAGGACGCTTTGTTCCGGGAGCAGATCGCCAAGATGCAGGAAAAGGCAAAATGATTCATCCCATCTTTCATATCCTCTCCATAACTTCACTGCATATGAATAATATTACATGTGTTGTTGACCATCTCTTGTTGTTGTTGTTGTTGTACAGGCGGCTCAATTCACTAAAGTCACAGCTGAAAATTACAGGAAAGGCTTAGAAAGCGCAAACAATCGCTTCAGGTCAGTGTGCAAGAGTAGATTTACTAATATTTTGAATTAGCTTTTATTTTTATATTTTTAGTTTTCATGTTAACTTTAGTTTAATCGTCACATTTTTATATTAAGTGTCTTTAACTACTATGTACTTACATTAGAAAATAAGTACAGTGTACTTGTGTTCATCTTGTATTGCAATTACAGAAATGAATTATAGATGTAATTACGTGCATAATAATAATAATAGTACAAACTAAAAATATGTATGTGCATAAGTGCATTGTATCAAATGATTCATTTAAATATCAGTTCATTGTAGTTAAAGACACATAATATGAAGTGGGACCAGTTTAATTTTTAGTATGTGCTTTTGTCATTTTCTAAAAAAAAAATTAAATAGCTATTTAGGTTTAATTTATCGTTAATTAAGTTTTTTATTTATTTACAGTTAATAATTGTAATGCTTCAACTTAAACTACTTTCAGTTCATTGCCAAAGCAACCTTTCTAATTTTCGTTTAGCTCAAGTTTTTTAACTCATTAATATTTCATTCAATTTCAGCTTTGTTTTAATGAACATAAATGTTTTTAATAGTTTTAGCTAATAATAATAACCCTGGTGCAAGATCAGTAAATCAGTGTTAATTTTTTCAAATAAGTCTCCTTCTCACTCTCTGTAGGCGATACCAAATCAAGCCAGTGTGTTTGGATCTACAGAGTCAGATAATGAAGTGTTACGCTGAGAATAAAGGTCAAACTATGAGCTGTTCCAACATCGCATCTCTGTACATTCAGTGTGTGGACCGCGCCAAACAGGTAAACCGGACACTTGGATGAACAGGACATGACTTGTATTCAAAATAGCAATCAAAATACTAATTAAGAAAAGCTTAGAGGACATTTTGAGCTAAGACTTTAAAAGTGGTTTAAAAAGGATTACAGAAATGTTTGCATTTCATTTATTTTTCAGGATAAAAAAGTAAGCACTGGAGGTTAACTTACCGGCCTGAACGTCAGATCTACAGTGTCATGGTGAAAGAAAAAGGACCATTACAGCAAATACACACATCTAAACCTTTATTAACATTTAGTTAAACATTTTCCACTGGAAGTGTGAGGGAATTTCATCCCTACAGAAAAAGAAAAAGGAAACTTAACATGTTTCAGCAGTTTTAAATGTGCTTTTCAGGAATATGAGCCATGATTGGACCACGATAGTGCAATACCTCAACTCTTTTAACTGTGAACTGTGAGCTAAATGATTTTAGGTGCTATCGAGTGCTGGTTGTGTGTGCAGATATAGTGATGTTTCCCTTTATGTTTCAGAAAAATAATGCACACTTTTTTTTGCATGACCAAAAAGTACAAAGCGATGCACAATCTGGAAGCTGCTGTCTGATGATACATTTTTGCGTAGTAAAAAGTTTGTGCCTTTTTCTTGAGATGCTTTTGTTTCGGTCATTTTGGGGCAGTGTGATTGGCTTTTAGCAGCACAGTTTGGATTTCATCCAAATTTGTCAATGGCAACTCCTATAATAATGGGTTTCCACATTATCTTTTCCAGCCTCTGAAGGCTCTTCGTTGTGCAACTTATTTCCACTAGATGGCGCTGACGTTATTGTAATATTATTGGATGTATTGGGGAACCACGCTGGTCTAGAAGGTTAAAAGGACGACCAAAAATTCTGCAATCCCATTTTCCCAAGCCTCTGGTCAACAGATTAAGTTCAACATGAAACGAACATGACCAGTTGTAAAATGAGGCAGTAGATGCATTTACATCTAGAGCTTGTTTTCTAGTTTATTATTTAATTGATTCTGTGAATTGTAGGAAGGGGGCTGTAGTTCTGTATCGTATGAGAAGCTGAAATGAATAAGAAATCATGTCCACTTGCTGCTGGCGTCCTCTGATAAACGTCCTACCAGCATGAACACAGCCTAGATTCAGCACAGCAATTCATGCTAATTTCACATCCAGCGCACTCGCTGCCTTAACCCTCTATTGCATGCATTATGAAAGCATGTTTGATGCATAAAACGGACCTCATTATCGAAATCAAAATCAATAGCCTTGTGTTTTATTAAGATGTGTTATTTAAAGACTGCCATCACTCTCAACCTCATGTTGTTCCAAACCCATATGCATGCATGACTTCTTTTATTGTGTTGAACATTTTTAATGTAGGCCTATATGTCACTCTTTTGCATGCATTTACAACTTTCATGCATCAAAAGCACCATAAAAATATCATAGTAGTCCATTTTCAAGTCATACTATAGCTTTATGTGAGAAACAAATTGAAAATTAAGCTTATTTGCTAAAAATAAATAAAAAAACTCCTTTAAGCAAGCTGATTGTTAAATCAGTGAGTTGAGCTCAAAAACTGGATCAGTCTAATTCACAAATTAATAATTTGTGAACTGAATCAACTGATTTATTGAAAAGATCTGACTCAAGAATCAATCAGACTCAAACATTGTTAGTTCTCTAATGTACACTAACACAAAACATATGGCTTTCTGAGAAATGGAAAGATTAATCCTATGATCTGCGTTTATGATGCTATCCTCTTATTTTCATTATATAGAAATTATTGATTCAGATAATCATCAAAAAAAAAAAAATCTCCTTTTGTGCCACATAAGAAATAAAGTCAGGTTTGAAATGACGTGAGGGTGAGTAATTAATGACAATATTTTCATTTTGAGGTGAACTATCCCTATATAGATAATTAATGTAGGATTCAAAAATCTAAATGAAAAACTTATGACTGCAACAGTATTCATAATAGCCTTGTTCATTTCATTGCACAGTTGCTCCTGGGCAATAAGTGTTTAAGCGACCATAACGTACAATGAATTTATATGACTGTAAATGCTATGAACAAATATGAGTCATATTTTCTCCAACTTTGTCCTCAAGATGTTTTTAAAGAATGCTAGGATGTGCTGTGACCAAGAAAAGAGTTTAATTTCATACTCATCTCTTCATTTTAATCCATTTTATATGCATCAGGTGCTTGTAAAGTGTACAGAATAGTTACCCAGAGTGCAACAGACGGACACACTCACCTGAATACACGACGTACTCCTGGTCCCCCCCATCTAGTTTGACATGAGCAAACCGAGCTTTATATATGATGACAGATCTTAACGGGTGACATTTACAAAACCCTTGTGGTGCATTGACTGTTTACAGAGGGGTTGATGATTCTCAATTACAGTTTTATAGGACGATCTGAGAGGGGCAGATCTTATGCGAGCGAAGTGTGACGAAAGGTCACCGTGGCATATTGAACGGCTGGTTTGGTTGTTTGAAGTGCCGTCACTTGGAACGAGGCAGAACCGTGAATTGCGGGTCCCCGTGTGACCTGGATTTTACAGTGCCATGAAACCGGCTTCTGATGTCTGCCAAGGGCATTTCAAATCAAGCGTATGATTTTATCCCAAATAACAGGACTCCGTTGGCGTGACCCGTTGATGCCAGCTTGATATTGCTTTTCTAGAGGTCGTCGGTGAACAAGACCCCTGTTTGGATGCAAAACTTACGCTGTGTCACTTTATAAGAGCTTTTAAGTGATTCTAAATTGTATCGACACCATCTATTTGTCTCAAATTTGGCCCATTTAAGTAGTGTGCACTTTACCTGTCATCCAGTCTGATGGATGAACATCTCAAGAACCTTGTTTTCCTTCATCTGTGGTTCAGATGGCAGCACTTCATTGAGATTCCTTGGTACTGAACAAATTATTATTATTATTATTTTAAACATTTATTGTAAAACATAGCTCGGTTCCAAATCTTTAAAGACACGTTGTTGTATGAATAAGCAGACAGTGATCTCACATGGCTTAAGTACACCGTTCACTTTGAGACAAAAGTTGTATAAATCAAGAATAGCTTCAAAAGGTTCAGTGAGTGACTCATTAGAACGAGTCATTTTGACTGAATCATTTAAAAGAACAAGCTTGTAAGAGTCATTTGTTCATGAATTACGGTCGTTTTGACACTTTTATTTCTTTCTATAGCTTCATCCCAGTGTTGTTATGGTTAACTAAATCGTTTTCATTAACTGAAATAAATCTGAATTAAAAATATAAATATTAGATAAAAAGATTTAAATGAAAATTAGAAATGTTTACTTGGCAATTAACTGAGATAAAATAAGTTGAAGTTGAAGTAATAAAATTAATAATACTAAAACTGAAATAAATATAAAGCTATTAAGTGAAGCAAATGTTTATCATTTTTCTTATCGCTTATTTTTCTTATCGTGAATCGCTAAATCGGCATCGTCATTTGTCCATTGACAACACAGAATAATTCCCACTGAACGCACAAGGACGAATGCTCGTAACGGTGCACAATAGACCTCTAAGAGCTGGGAAAATTTTCATTAATATGCAGATTTGGTGAATGGGAGCTTAACTTCAGTTTTTTTGTGAATGCAAAATGAGGGACGTTTTGTCCTTGACAGCAGAGGCGAAATTAACCAGACGTTTCCTTAGATTTGACAGCATATGTCTTCGATGTCCTCCCTTCTTTTCTTTGCATATCATGAGGCTTTTACAACTTGTTTGTTACCAGCTTTTAATTTGCGGTCTGTCACTCAGAGCTATCACATGACACCAGAAGACTTGGTGTACAGCGCAAGAGGCAACTTTTTGTAAGTGCTTTTGGTGTTTTGTTAATGTTTATGAATCGCTATGTGATGATTCATCAAATAATTCTGCTTTTTTGTTCCACAGAAACCATAATATTCTCATATTCCTGCACAAGATGACTTCAGACGGAAGGAAAAGCAGCCATCATGGCGGGTTAATGTTCCCAGCATCTGCTGTTCATGTCAAAGAGCAGATGAATTTCGTCTTTCCCCCACCTAGTTTATTACAAATACATGTATACACAGGCTAATAGACATAATAGAGGTACATAACTGATCAAGAATATGTACAAATCCCATGTATTTACAGTACATACAGTGGTTTATAAAGGACATGCATCTTGTAACTGCAGTAGTATCATTCTATGAAACCTATCATATTATATTCCAAGTAAGTTATATAAATAATACGATTATTTGATACCTGCTCATGTACGACTAATATTCACATCACGTGGTTCCCTTTATGGATAACAGTGCTTTTATGAAAACTAGTCTTTTGTTAGAGGTTGCAAAGTGGCTTTAATCGGCATCTTCGGATGATAGACATTTCTGCCTGGCTTCGTGATCATCAAACGTCACTTTCTTATTCCGTTTAGGGTCGATCCAGGAGTTTCGGATCACTGCATTGTTCGGCAGCGGATCCGCCTCGATGATGGACACCACCCGTTTCTTCATTTTACTTTTCAGGACATTCTGAAACTTCTGCCTTGTGAAGGCATACAAGAGTGGATGGAAGACCGTGGTGCCGTAGGCCATGACCAGAAAACCCATTCGGAGCTTGACGGTGAGGTCGCTAGGGCCTGCGCTGAGAATCACAGTGTTTAAAACGGTAATGGGCGTCCAACAGAGGAGGAACGTGGAGATGATGAGCAACGACATGCGGAAAACGCGCTTTTGCCGCTCACGGCGTTCCCGGTGGCGTTTGACGGCCCTTCGCAGGGCGATGATCACCGAGACTGACGTGCGCATGCCAAGTGGAGCATTTCCACGGTTTCCGGCGCTGCTCTGCGAGGCGTCCGTGATCTCGGGAAGCTGCTGTTCGGATGTCGACATGAGAGAGAAGTTCTTTTTCCTCCTCATCTTCTTCTTCTTCTTCTTCTGCGTGGCATGGAAGCGCGTGCCAATGCGGATGTTGAGAGCCTGCAGGATCTTTGCGTATGTCACTAGCATTATGACGGCAGTCAAACAGAAAATGGGGATTTGGGCCACTAGGTGGTAGTACAGACCAAGTTCGGTGTAATACTCGTTTACGTGCACAACGGCGGTCTGATTTGCTTTGGTGGGCTCCGGTCCCAAGAATCCCACTTCGATAAATGGCACCAAGAAGCTAGCGAAAGACAGCACCCAAATGCAACCCAACAAAGCCACTGCTCGTCCCATTGTCAGCACGCGATTGGCGGGTTTAACGGAGATGTCGTATCGGTCCAAAGTGATGGCTAGCACGTTAGCTGCCGTAGCTACGCTAGCGAAGGACACGCAGGCCTCGTGGAAGCAACACACGAGCACCGTGTCGCTTTGCAATGACAGCATTAGCACGACGATGGTTAGCGGGATGCAGCAAACGCACACCAACACGTCCAACACGTGCAGGTTCATGGTGACGATGTTGCTAACGGAGTTGACCAGGTTGGACTTCATGCAGTAGAGCGCCAGCACGGTCAGGTTGCTGCTCAATCCCAGTACGATCTCCAGCATGAGGAATCCAGTCAGGGACACCTGGAAGCTGAGTGGGTACGGGATCGGGCCGGCCGCCGTCATGGCGGGACTCACGGCCTCGGTGATGTCAAGGACAGTTACGTTACTCATGGTGCTTTCTTCCTCCGTTGAGGGAGGGACGTGCATTATCCTGAAAGGTAAAAACAGCAGGATGCACAATCAGAGAAAAAGGTAGAAAGACCAGGCGCATTTGAACAGCGTTGTTTCATTCAGAATTTAATGTCTTGAAGATGAATCGATTGCTTGAATGACAGATAGATGGATGGATGGACAGAGATGGATGGATAGATGAATGACAGGTGGATGGATGAATGATAGGTGGATGGATGAATAGATTGATGGATGGCTAGACAGAAAGATAGATAGAAAGATAGATAGATAGATAGATAGATAGATAGATAGATAGATAGATAGATAGATAGATAGATAGATAGATAGATAGATAGATAAAAATGGATACAATTCAGTAAATACTTCTTCCTTTCATTCCAATTCGACTTCCTGAATTTCAAATTCACACTCGTTCACTCACTTCAATTCTGAATTTCGGACAACCCTGTGTTAGATCCACTACTAATCTAAGAGAAGAACAAATTAAGTTGTCTGTAATGGCCACAATAAGATTTATCATGGATCTCACTTATTGAGACCAACAAAACCATTAGATTAAGGAATCTGTGGTAGATTTAAGATGGATTCGAATCACCGCCATATACAAAGTTCTGTTTGTCTTGTTCAGATTCCCTATGCGCCTGCTAATGGCTTTAGATCTGAGGTTCCTGTGCACGTTGACTAATAATGCATTGGTTATGCACTGGCCTGTCTGTATTAGGCGCTGCCATGAATAGACTCACTTTAGGCATTATTTTTTGTCCACAATGCATTTTCATTTGTTGCACAGTGATGGATTGCTCCATTTGCAAATGTGACTGTCTTTAGTGCTGTGTTTCATTCATCACCGTAAGAGAGAGAATTAAGAGAGAGAGAGAGAGGATTGTCAAGATAAGTATTAACCTGGTTTTTGTAATTTACTCCATGTAGATGGATGCATCAAGGTGCCAACTGGGTACTAATAACTCTTTTTGTTTTGATGTAGGCCGACTGACACCTTGGAGTGAAACCATATGGAAACTCGAATGACTTCATGAGCTAAAACACAACACCTCACAGATCATCAAGCTTGTTTTCTGGACGTCGAACAACCTTGACGACTAATGACAACTGTCCAATAGTTTATTCTACACATTAGTTGACTTACCCTTCCCCTTCCAGGTTTTTTCTCAGCCTCGGGAGTCAGCGGTCGAGACGGGAGAGTCTGGAAGGGGTACAAGTTGTACATCAGCCCCAGGCATGGCCTTTCAAGGAAGTATTCTGCACTTCTTAATCCTCGTAATCCAAGCGAATCTCTCTCTTAATGATCAGGGATGATGTTTTTGTACTAAACCAATTGATATGTTTGGTCCCCTGCCATGTCCAGACCTAACAAAGAGTTGGCATTCCTGTTTTCTTTAACGCACTGATTAAGTCCAAAGAACATGAAAAGTGATTTAGAGATAAACTGTCCATTTTCATTTTCTAACCTAGCTTGACAAACACTAGAGCGTTGGCGCTTGCAACGCCAAGGTCATGGGTTCGATTCCCAGGGAAAGCAAGAACTGATAAGAATGTAAATGCGTACCTTGAAATGCAATGTAAGTCGCTTTGGATAAAAGCGTCTGCCAAATGCATAAATGTAAATGAAGGTAATTGTTTTCGATTAATTATTATATCCACTTTAGGGTTAGGGAGTTGCTGTAATCTCGCTCGATACCATCAGCACGGCCTCATACCGTTCCTTCACCGCTGACATATTCCCGTTATTGCAGTTTTATGGGCCCTATAAGGTGATAAATCCATATTGATTTGCTGATTTGCATGTGCCATCTGGTGAAGAATCCAAGGTCGCTGAATTGTTTAGGTCAGCATGAGGGCGTTGGGGAATTGGCGATGTAATTTCCAGTCCCCTCACAGAAGGTCACCTTTAGGTTGCATTATCAATGCTTTCTGAAGCCTGTGATAAAATTTTCACATCTGTGGCGAGCATGGGAATGTCTTCCCCTGGGAAATCCACTCGTTCTGGCACGTCTTCCTGAGAGATGGCACTTTGGAAGCAGTTCTCTTCCACTCTTTGATTCCACAATCCTAACAAGAAAAAAAGCAGAGAAGTGTTGATAAGTGAACAATCAATTATTCATTAAGCCTGCATCCAATCCATCATCAAGTAAGGACTTCCATGTGTTATCCATTCATCTTTTCCGAGCGGTCTGCGGAAATGCACACGCTCTGGTCTTGCTTAACGTCCATGTGAAGGTACAAGTAACATCTGCGAACCTGAAGGGGTTGATGGATGGGCCCGTGCATCTTGGGAACAATCTACAAACACTCATTTCCAAAGCAATACCTTTTAGGTAAGGTAACGCAATCACCTGTGTTGTTTTTATGTCTGTACTTTTCTCACATCATTTTTCAGTCAACGGCCCTGAAAGAATATGCCTGGATCACGTGTAACGAGGTGGTCGTGTTCCAGCCGTGAATGAGATTTTACACTGTAAATTTTTCCCAGATGTTACAGTCCAGCAGACTTTGACAGATCGAGGGGAAAACCGTAAACAGAATCGATTGGGTATTGGGGGCGAAATTTGTCAGCGGAGACGTGGATCAATAGACTAACTAAAGTAAGAATGCTGTTTACAGGCAGCGGCAAGTTAATCACAAAACGTAGACGTCCCCTCAGATATTCAGATAACGGATCGATATGAGGTTTTCAATGACAAATTCTTAAACTTTAACCTTTGGTTCCTTCAATCATAAAGGTTGCATTCTTGCAATAAGCATATTTTCCCTCCTTCTATCCTTCATTTTGCGGATTTATTTGAATTTGATTTACTAGGGCAACTCCAATTTTGACAGATTGCCCTAGGGAGATGTATATATCTGCTATTCCAAGTTTCGACATCTGCTCTTTTGAACGAATACTGTTTAAATGGTTTTACATCCAAAAACTCAGCCGCATGCATACTTGTTCAATCACATTTATTTATTTTTTTACCAAAGTTATTCAATATCACCAGCTTACCTTTGCGCTCCCAGAGTTCTCATCTGTCATGCAACGTGGAGCAGCTACATCTTCACCGAAGCATCACCTGAGATCCACAAGTGCACAGACTTTTGTAGGCATTGCATGTCAGCGAGTCGTAAACCTGCTTCTCCTTGAGGAGCATGAATCAAATCCCGTCCGTGCGAACTGTCAGAGTGAAATAGACTGACTTTGATCTACTGTCCTGCTAACTGTTTCTTTCACTGTCTTGCTTCTTTTCCTCTCTTGATGGCACACTCGCTCGCACACTCGAACTGTGATGCATTGAAGTGTTACCGATGCACCCCTCTGTTGCTCCTCCAAAAACCTTGCTTGTCCCCCCTCTCTCTCGTTCGCTCCTTCTCTATCTTCGTCTCCCTCTCTCACTCACTGCGGCGGTTTTGCAGTGTTGCTCTCTGCTCTGATTGGTCTGTCGTAATGGGGTTAACCCTTTCCTCCCCAGAGAGTGGGGATGCACTCTTTTGTTTTCTTGTCGTTCTCTCCATCCAGCTTTTCCCTCTATCCTGCGATGGAAGCGCAGTCAGTCCCTGCGGAGATGCTTTGGTTTCTATTTAAACACTGTGTCAGAGTTGCATGTTTTCATTCATATTTGATGCCGTGCTCTGTGATGAAAATGGATATGTGTCTACTGGGAAAAGGACACAAAAAGAATGTGGCTGTGTTATAAACCTAGTGAGCTGTCTATGTAGGCAGCATTTTATGGTGCGCAGGCAGTTTTTAAAGACTATTACTTCAATGATTCTTAATTTTGGCAACATTTTGGCTGAAACAGCATGGCATGCATTCATAATGGAGAAGGCAGTGTCAGAATGTTTTGCGATGAGCTCAGTGGAAAAAAATATATAATTTGTCCAGTACCTATGTACCTATAAGTGCCTATAAAAATGACACATGCACCAATAAGACCGATAAGCCGATAATTATTTTGGTATGTTATGATAGGTGAATTTAATCACAACATTATAAGAATGAAAAAAAAAAGATAGATAGATAGGCAGATAAATAGATAGATAGATAGATAGATATTTACAATTTACAAATCCTTTAATTAAAAAAAGTTATATAATGATATTAAATATATTATGTATTCCTATTCATTTTAAGATTAGCTAAAGATTGCATTGTATCAATGTTAGAAAATTATTAGTATTTTTAAAGATGAACATTTAGCAAGTAGATGTAATATTACATATCTAATATTGACCAATAATTTCTTAATAATTTTCCAATATGAGCATTTTACATTTACATTTAGTCATTTAGCAGACACTTTTGTCCAAAGCGACTTACAAATTAGGACTTAATTAAGCGAGTCATCGTGAAGAGGCAACAGCGAAGCAAGAAATGCTCAAAATACGAAGTTCAGGCATTGTTCAGAGTAGCATAAGCCCGATAAGGGAGGATTAAAGGAAAAGGAAAGATATTTTTATTTTTTATATATGCTCACGGAAGAGATGAGTTTTCAGCTGTCATTTGAATGTTGTCAGGGATCCTGCTTTCCGGATGAGGGTGGCGAGAGCATTCCACCAGCTTGGAACCGTGAATGAGAATGTTCTGGAAAGTGATTTTGTGGCTCTCTGTGATGGAACCACGAGACGTCATCAAAAAGTAATTTTGAGAATCGAAACGTTATTATGAACATCCATAATAGATTAAAAAATCGGATTAATTAAACGTACATGATCTTACCCAACATATTTTTGTATAATATAGTGTATTTTAGATGCTATTGTCGTGTGCTTAATGCTAATGGGAAATTATTTAAATCGATACTCCACTTTTTTTGGAAATAGGCTCATTTTACAACTCCCCCAGAGTTGAAGAGTTGAGTTTTACCGTTTTCGAATCCATTCAGCCGATCTCCGGGTCTGGCGGTACCACTTTTAGCATAGCTTAGCATAGATCATTGAATCGGACAAGACCATTAGCATCTCTCTCAAAAAAATTGTTTTTGATATTTTTCCTATTTAAAACTTGACTCTTCTGTAGTTGCATCGTGTACTAAGACCGACGGAAAATGAAAAGTTGCGATTTTCTAGGCTGATATGGCTAGGAACTATAATCTCATTCCTGCGTAATAATCAAGAAACTTTGCTGCCGTACCATGAGTCCAGCAGGCGTAATGATATGACGCAGCACCTGAAAATAGTCCCCAGCTCGGTAGACTATAGGGTCGACTATTTTCAGCCTATTTCTGGCTTAAAATGATTAAATAGGCATAAAATGAGCCTATTTCCAAAAAAAGTGGAGTATCCCTTTAAATCAAAGTCGAGTCTAACATGCATTTTACAAAGTTGAGCGCTATTTGTACGAAGTAAAAATAGCTGCCTATATCGATAAAATTGTTCACTTATGAGATTACAATTCAAACCAACTGTGTAGGCAGTAGGCAGCTCACTGGGATTTGAAACAGAGCATGTGTGTTATATTTAGATGATGGGAACACTTAGCGTGTGTGTGTGATAAGTAAAGGAATTGTGATTGATAGTTTCAATTAAACCGGCCTGTCAGCTGGCAGAAGGAGCAGTCTTTCTCTATTCATTTTGTTTGGCTCATTTGGCAGGTAAGGGGGGGGCGTTGAAAGTGACAGTCGTAACAAGAATGTGTGTGTGTTCATATTTGAAGCACTTGTTGGCGTGCAGCTCTCCGTTCTGAAATGCACATGTTGTATTATTAAGTAGTAAACATCCTTCTATAGACACGGCGGCAGCGCTGCTGAAAACTTTTTACTAAAACCAGGCTCAATATTTCAGCTGTCATTAATATTTCAGCATGCTTTCCCAGCAGCCTTCCAACACTGCAGACTAATATTCGGTTATTCCTAACCATTTTTCTGTGTTGAGTGTTGGAGAAAAAAGACACTAGCAATAGCAGACAGCATTGTGTGTGCTGTGGATAAAAATGCACAATGATCATTCTAAATAACTATTTTGATTGATATGAATATTTTCATAAATAATCCTCCCTCCGCAGTCCTTACATGTTTGTCCATATGCAAATCAGACAGATGAAGGCTGTGAGGAAAAAAGAAGATATAGTAAGTATTTACAAATATGTTGACATGCATTTAGAAGAAAGTAGTGGAAAGCATTTTACAGTGTCATTGTTACATATGTTACATGTAGTTACTATAGTAATAACTATAAATTATGCATAATTAGATACAACTAACCCTGAACCAAACCCTAATCCTAATACTAACCCTATAGTAAGTACATGTAGTTACTTAATATTACTTAAGTACTTAAATGTCTAATTACACTGTAACAACGACACCTTAAAATAAAGTGTAACCCTGTTTTCTAGCTGATTCTTATAGCATGGTGAAAGTTATTTACAAAATAACATGGTTTTACCATGGTACATATCCAAAAAGCCAGAGCAATGAGATTTACCATTGAAGTGCCTTGAAATGCGGAGCATTATTCTAATTTGTAAGTTGCTTTGGACAAAAGCGTCTGCTAAATGACTAAATGTAATGTAAATGTATTCAATGTTGATGTAATTTCAACTGAAACAGGAAGACAGGGCGGGAAATATCAAATTGCTCCTCCCCTTTTTTAAAACTAGCCAATAGCATTTAGTTTATATCACAGCTTGGCCAGAGCCGTTGAGCTCGGTAAAGCCGCAGTTTCCTCCTGATCTCTACCCTGGAAATCCAGAGTTCTCGCGAGAGCACAAGTTGAATTTGCTCAGCGAGTTACTCTGGCGTCGAGTAATGATGCTCATTAAATATGTCCCTCTATCTTAGCTGCACCAATCACATCGGGTTATCTGATATAGGCGGGCCAGAGGCGAGATGACGACAGCGCTGTGACGTCGAAGTCATTAGTAAACATTGCAAGATGGCTGTGGATGAACACCAGTTGTTTGAAACGGCTTTGGTCGCTACAATGAATGAGTTAAACTTGACTTTTTATCTAAAAGAGGAACAGAAAACGCCGCTCGAATCATTTCTTTGCAAGAAGACGTTTTTGCTGTTTTGCCGACCGGATACGGTAAGAGTCTAATCTACCAGTTAGCTCCGCTCTGGATACGTCACCCCATGTATTGTTGTGATTGGTCGTAGTGTTATCCAATAGGAGGATCTTTGTTGACATCTTTGTACGCATGCGCGAGTGGTTGTGTGGCAACAAATCAAACAGTATTGCGGGCTGTAAAGACGCGACGAGCACTTTCAAGAGAGTTAGCGGGCAAAATCCACAATATATAAGCACTTTAACATCTGAAGACCGGAGGAGGTTTGGAGAGAAGCTCACAATTTGTATTGGTGACAAAATCAAAGTTATTCAAAGCCCATATGAGATCTCCGCTGACTGTGCGTGCAACTCCCCAAATAGACGAGGCATTTATACTTGACGCAACTGTTTTGTTTTAGACTGAACACCAGACCATACAACTGATTTAGACGCGCAAACTGGGTGATAATGAGATGTACTAATATCCGTCTGCTCGGGCAGATTCGGCTCAAAGTCGTGCATCTGCGGATGCGGAGGCGCGCGCGCTGTAAAGCCGAATCTGCCCGAGCAGACGGATATTTATTAGTTTTTTTTATTACCTTCTCGCTCATGCGGACGCGTCGAGTATAAACAAGGTTTTAAAGCTCAGCCACTTGTTTTTTTCATAATTTTTTGCAAGTGGAAGATCTTGGTTTACATTTGGACTTGGATGTGATCTTATAGGCTTGAAAAGGTTGGTGACCACTGCATAACGCAAACCCAGTCAAACGTTTGACTGCAGTATCTTCTATTCTATGCGCCTTATAATCCGGTGCGCCCTATATATGAAAACAGTTATAAAATAGGCCATTTATTGAAGGTGTACGGTAGTGCGGAAAATACGGTAGTCTGGGTGCTGTGGATCGCGGTTTGGGACACCTGAATCAGAACGCGAAAACATATGACTCGGTTGATTTGACTCAGTTTTATTATTTTTTATTTTATTCAATCTTCTATAAATACATAGTCACTAAGACTTAGGCCTACCATGAACAAAATGAGCCTCACAAACTCGATCAGTAACGTTAGGAATCCAGGCTTCGGAGCGTCCAGGTTAAATCGCCTAATTGCAAGCAACCATTTCTGTCGTTTTTCGCGATCCTTTTCGGAGGGAATTCGAAAAAACTTTTTATCAGGCCCCCAACGAGCCGTACAATCGACCACACAGCAAGAGTGAACCATCGTCTACTCTAAATCCTCCTCCAAACATGCAAAACAATCAAATTACAGGTATCTAGCGGTGTTTCCTGCCACACGATTCCCGTGATGCAACGCGGCAAACATAAACAATGACGTCACAAAAGATCCGCCTATTGCGTGCAGTGAGATTTTCAAATGCATGCTTCTTGAGTTGGGCGATTTTCATTACTCAATGCCCAGTGTTGTAATGTAACGGAGTACAAATACTTCGTTACTGTACTTAAGTAGAAATTTCACGTATCTGTACTTTACTTCGTTATTTAAATTTATGCCAACTTTCACTTTTACTCCACTACATTTCCTAGATAAAATGTATACTTTTACTCCGCTATATTTCCACTAAGCATCTTCGTTACTCGTTACTACAAAATAAAATCAGAAGAAATGTGTGCGACTACAATAAGGGAGGTTTGGCGAATCACTGCTCCTAGATTGCAGTACGCACGGCGCGCGCTCTATTTCAGCGTAATGCTTGTTTGTTGCCATGCCAAAGGAGGAGGAAGCACAACTGAAACCGCCATGGAAGCACGAGAACCTGCCGGAGGACCTGGAGCACGTTTAACTTACAGAGCTGCCCACTCTCACGCATTCACCGTGAGACACACGCAATTGACTTTTTCCACACACTCTCACGCCTCACATCAATTTTCTCACGCACAGAAAAATCGCGAAGCAAAGAGGACGACCGACAGACTAGACAGAGCAGGTTACATTATGATATAAAACATTTTTTTTTTTTAAACTCAGATTATGTCAATTTTATTACGAAATTCAAAAAATAAATACTGTTTTGGCGCTTGTAAATGTTACGTGACAGATGACAGATCCCTAGCTCAAGTGAACCGATCATCTGTACTAGCTAATAGTAAAAAAAACATGAATACTGTTGAAAGATACAGTAGGCCTATAACTTACCAAAATGTTCCTCATACATAATATCGATCAATAAGTGTTTTTCATCAGCGTGAAGAGGTCAATAACGTAGCTGGAGGACAATTATGTCACATTTACCTCAGGAAAGCCATTTAATAATAGGCTATAGGCACAGTTGGCAAGACAAAATATAGCTATAGAGAGTATTTTGCTAAATATGTGTTCTATATTACATATTTATTATATTTTTACTTATATCATTAAAGTTTTTATTATAATAAAAAAAACGCATTCTATTTAATTATTTTTAACCTTAAATAATAGCCTACTACAAGCTAGGGCTCTCTGTATGTTTACAGCATTAGGGGAGTTGTTTTTTTTTTGTTTTTTTTTGAAAAATTAATGCAGATCTTGAGTAGCCTACCTAATATTTATACAAATGAGTCAATATTAAATCAAATCACAATTGAATTGAATTGAAATAATAAAAAAGCGTAGCTTACCAGAAATTATAAACATATGTTTATAATTTCTGGTAAGCTACGCTTTTTTATTATTTCAATTCAATTCAATTGTAAGAAATAATAAAAAAGCGTAGCTTACCAGAAATTATAAACATATGTTTATAATTTCTGGTAAGCTACGCTTTTTTATTATTTCAATTCAATTCAATTGTGATTTGATTTAATATTGACTCATTTTTATTTAGGTAGGCTACTCAAGATCTGCGTTAACATGTCACTAAACCTAATAAAATTCAGTTTAATTACAAAAATGTTAGTGACAATCACAATACACATATTGTGATGCAATTTTTTTTTTTTACAGCTAAAGGTACATGCAGTGGGAGATAAACGATAACATAAGTAGCCTACAGTACAGGCTACACAGTCCCTCCAGTTTTTCGTGATTCCGTGATCGCTGAATTCAACAACAAAAAATAAATAAAAAAACTTTTACTTTTACTTCAATTACTTAAGTACATTAAATATCAGAAAATTACTTGTGATACTTAAGTACAGTATATATCAGATACTTTAAGACTTTTACTTAAGTAATATTCTAAAAGGTAACTTTCACTTCTACCAAAGTCTTTTTCTAGTACAATACTTGTACTTTTACTCAAATATTGCTTTCTAGTACTTTATACAACACTGTCAATGCCAGACCCTTAATCTTCCGGATTTGGGTCTGGATTTCCAGGCTACCTAATCTCTAGTCTCGGCCTCAGATGTCACGTCCACGGACCGTTGGCTGAACGTCTGATGCATATGACACACTTTTCTGGAAACACTTCCGAAGTTTCGAAGTCGCGATCTGATTGGTTGAATTCGCGTTCTTTAACAGTCCGCCTGGAAACAAATGCCATGACGCCAAAACCCCTTCGTGGAAGAAGAATGCCGTTGTGTTTACAACTTGTCAATGAGCGTTACCAGGATCAACTAAATGCTGGATTTTCAAAATGATGTTAAATTTGCGGCTCCATTGTTGCAGTGAACTTGCACGCTCTTGAGTGAATAATTTATTAGATGCACGCTGGTCTGTTATTGTAGAGACATCGACATTATATTCTCATGCCCCTAAATATGACGTGGAACAAAACGAACTGTGATTGGTTGCGTTACATATCAGTCAAACGTCCTCTAGGGCGATCCTTGACCAAGAAAAGCTGCGATAGAGTCCAGAGCTTCTGCCGTCAGTCTGAAGGTCTGGCTACGCGAGACTACCTAATCTCTAACATTTCTTCTCCTAATCTCCTTCAAATCACTTTAAAATACGGCATACTGTGCACAATTTAAATGGGTCCAATAAGTTTTCCGGTCTGCGCCGACTCTATCGTGCCATCATGTCTCTGGAGCGGATCTGCAGCGGCTCGCGTGACACTAACGTGAAACCAGACTTAATTCGTCTCAATGGAAAGCATATTTCAAATCATCTCTTTCGTTCCCTATTCCCTATATAGTGCACTATGTGCCATTCACCATGTAGAAAACAGTAAATGTGTGAACAAGTGACCGATTTCAGCCGCAGCATCAGCGTCTATTTATAATGTAAGGGGCGGAGCTTCAGATTCTAGAGCGCATTTGATTGTTGCATTGATCCATATTGGCGGAAGTGAGAGACTTCAAGTTTTGAATGCTTATTTCTTCTAAATGTGAATTTTGTCATTGTTTTGGAGCACACTAACTTTTAGATAACAGTAAGGCTTACATATTCATACTAAAAGCCAAAAAACGTCCATTTTGATTTTCACTTTAAGTCACTTTTCTGAAGTGGCAGACAGCGAGTCGACTGGGAATTCCAGCACTCAAGCGCTGTTTCGATCCGTCTGCCACCGCTATGTGAGCAGAACAGCAAAAGCCCTATTGGACGTCTGATTTTTCTAGGCCTGGCCGTGCGAGAGGGTCATTTCGCAGGGCTAGAAATCAGCTTGAGAAAGGCAGAGATCTCCGCAGCGGCTCTTTTATCTCTCTCCTGCAGTGCCACTCATGGTCTTTGTAGCCGGAGTGTGTGCGGCAGCGTCCCAGTAGATTAACACAACGCTAATAGAGCCGCCCGCCTTTGTGTTACTGAAGTGCAGTGTTTTAATCACTCTCCTCTTAATACAGTAAATCTGAACACTTTCTCGGCTGGAGCAGCGAAAACGAGAGAGAACAGGATGAAGAAACATTTTTCTAAATTTTATGTGAAAGATATAAGCTTCCAAAAGGAATGAATTAAGCACACTTGTACACTCAAGTGTCCTGAGGGAATCATTTTGGCGACTTCAGATGGCCTACATGTAAATCAGCCAGTGCAGATTAACATATTCATTTGAGTTTATTGCTATGTCGTTTATTTTGATGCCGCTGTTCATCGACACTGTTGTATTTAGTCTGAATTTATCGGTTTAATTCAAAGCTGTCACCCTACTCAAAATTAGTTTTTGTTCGAGATAGTCATATCATCTGATAATTTCACATAAAATGATTCTGCTCCCTTCAATAGATTCAGTTTATTTTTTTAGCAACTAAAAGTGATCATATATAGCTCACTATATCTCAGAAAACAGTTATAAGAAAGTTAAAAATATTCCCCCCTTGGCTTCAGACACGTCTATGTTTATTGGTGCGTTTTCTTATGGTCTTTCAACTTTTTAATTGCTTCTTTTAGCCAAAGTTTAAGCATTCATTCTGAGACATTACATTAATTGTTCAAGAAACTTTGTTCAGTTTTTAAAACCCTTCATTGCATGTTTCTATATGAATTTTTGTTGTAGTTTTGCATCCATTGTTTATACATACATTATTCATTTATTGGTGCACGCGTGTTGTTTTTCAGCCATAGCCTGTTTTCAATCCTCTTACTTTAGTGTTAAATGTTCATCTCTGTGCAATCAATAAATGATAATTGGTCGTGGGCCTCCGCTAATGTACTTATACTCAAGCCGACGACTGCATTTATAAGCCCTTTGATGTTTAAGCAAACAAATCACTCATCTTTGTTTGCGTTTATGACACTCTAAATCTGATTTGTGAGAGATACCCTGTAGCCTGAAGTGATTAATCTTTATTGTTGAAGCTTGTAAATTTGATAATGTGGCCAGTGAGGCAAGACTGTTTTGTCTGTGTAATTGTGGCCTCTCTCTATCTTTCCCCCCTGTTGTCTCATTGCATCATCTGTTGTTATTAACATGTGCTCTGATTTGTTTTCTGCATGTGTTTTGTGTCATCTCTAGTCCTCTGTGGTGTCAGACTAACTGGTTACATGAGGTCACATAATGAGTGAAGGCACACATGAATGCCATCGCTCGTCATAAAAAGCAGACTTTCCGAATTGGGGCGTCAATTAAAGAATTATAGTTGAAGGTAAATGTTATTGGTTGTAAGTTGTAATTGTAAATGTTAACCGAACATTTAATTTTTATTTCATGTATTGATGTCATTTAACCAATTTATAAGGTGATGGGTTCGTATGACAAAAGTTTAGCTAACATGCAGCTTCCACACCTAATATGCATCATTTCTTCTTCATTTTTTTTGGATAAGTGTTAAAAAAGCTCAATGCATTTGTAACAAATTTTGTCAGAAAGAAATATGAAATTGGCCAATCATTGCAACTTCCTTGTACGACAAAAATTTCCTTCACAGATTGCTAACATGCAGCTTCCACACCTAATATGCATGCATCATTTCCTCTTCATTTTTTGGATCAGTGCTAAAAAAGCTACTTTTGTCAGAAAGATAGAAAGAAATATGAAATTGGCCAATCATTGCGACTTCCGAATTCATAAATGTGAGGGCTTGAATGCAGCAATAATCTAGTAAAACTGGAGAGCAAATCATACCTGAAATCATGCGGTTATTATGCTGCAAATGATTGCATTTTGAGGTGGATGCAATTTCAGTTTATAGATGAAGTAAATCTGCTTCTTCTGAGGCCTTTTGTTGGTTTTAGCTGGTCTCACAGCCTGACCAAGCTGGTTTAACTGGATGACCAACTGACAAATGTCCAAAACATCTTGAAATCCTTCAAACCCGACCAGTTTGACCAGTGCAAACCACCTGAGGTTAAGTTCAGAGGTCTTCAACCTTGGGGTCAGTTGCAGGTTATGTTTACAGTATATTTTCATTTTCTGTAAGGCCAGTTTCTACACATAAAATATCTGGCTTATATCGTGCATAAACTGTTAAGTGAAATAGCATTACTTGGATGCAAAAATTCATTCGATTTATGCAATTCAACATATCCACTACGGTGCATCCCTGGAGAAATTTTGGAGCAATAAAAGCTGCTGATACTGTCTGCTAACAATAGTGCAAGGCCAGATTCAGCACGCTTTACATCAGTGCCAAATGTTGGATATAATAGCGGCGATGAAACATTTTCAACACTGAACATCAGTCCTCATTAGAAAAGGTAAGTTCTGGTCCAAGTGATTTGTTTTAGTATTTGTGAAGTATCAGTATCAGTATTGACTAACCTTTTAATAGTAAAAATGTTGTATTATTAAGAATGCATTTTACCAGTTATGCTTAATTCAGTTCTTGGCTGGAATTTTGGGAACAAAAAAAAAATGCTTATAATAAAAAAAATTCAGCAGAATAATGTTGCAATTTTGACCATTACATTGATATTTAAATGCATTTATAAAGTAGATGACAAGTCTATTATATTCCAGCATACAGTATACACCAAAAGAGACAGAGAGTCACTGCAAACCCCTTGACTTCCTGTTTGAGTTGCATGTTTACATTAGCCTGTTAGCGTGAGAAAGGACAGGTCCACTGTTTCAGAACGCAGCAGACATGCTCCAGAGGACACATTGTTCACCCCTCGGTCAGAGATTCACAAGAGAAACTGCTATGTCATGCATTAAAAAAAAACCTGGGGTTCGCCACGCTCGGTTTATATTAAAAGGGCTCCGTTACGAAACCTAGTGAGCCGTGTTGCTGTCTACTACACCTTATACACTGACAGTGAGGACACATGCTAACCCAAATACAACCTCTGATTTGGAAACACTACACTGAAAAAACAATGGAAAACACAGATTGTCCGATGAACTCAATTATTTGTGGTCTACACAACAAAATTGAGTTTTTCTCTTAAACTTGATGTCTTTGCTTTCAATTAATGTAATTCTCTAAAATGTGCAATATAGATTAAATTATGTGAACCAATCAAGTAGTCCAATGATTTTTTTGTGGTTTTGAATAATATGAGAAAGAGGGAGACTTGATGTTTAATGTTCGATTATGTTTTTTGATTTAGAAGCATTTAAATTACTCTGGGTTATCATTGTGGTGAAGAGATTTTGCTTGGGTTGAGGATGTCCCTGCTGGAAAAAAACACACAGCTAAAACTAGCCTAAGCCGGTTTGCTGGTCTTAGCTGGTTTAAGCTGGACTTCCAGCCTGGACAAGCTGGTGTTCAGCTGGTAGCTGGTCTCCCAGCTTGACCAGCTAAGACCAGTCTGGCCAGCTAAACAAGTGTCTAAAACCAGCCTGGGAGACCAGCTAAAACCATCCAACCCGCTTAGGCTGATTTGTTTAGCTGGGGGTGTTTTAAGCAGGTCTGCATCTGAAATAGCATTCTTCCTTATCCCTACTATATAGTTGAAAGACAGTGTGTTGAAAAACTAGTAGGCCTATGTCCAAATTCACAGTATTAATAAAACAGACGCAACATATATATATATATATATATATATATATATATATATATATATATATATAACATTGAAGGGAACCATATAAAACCACTTCAGAACGACTTCATTCGGTGATGTTGAAGTTACTGAACAAATTAAATTATGCTTGTGTTGCTTAACTGATTCATGTTGAACCGATGTAAATGGTTAAATCATGTAAATCCACACTTTTTTCAGTGCGTTGCATGTCGTCATACAAATTGCACACTTAGCAAGATGTGCACGGGAGACTAGAATTTAGCATTAGCATGTTGCTGATGTAGTCGTGTGGTAGTCTAATAAGCATAAAATACACAAATATTGGGTCAAATACTTTATGTAAATAAATCATTGAATTATTTGTATGTATTTTTCCAGCTTTCTCCAGCATCTTAAATAAAAACAATTCAGGTCTCAGTCATGCATTTTGGTATTGCCTTTTCCACACAATCCACATAATTATAATCTTTTTCAAATTGCATACATGTTTATAATGCCTTAAAGTAGGCAGCTCAGTAGGTTTCAAAATGGAGCCAAAAACTTGATGAACGCAGAGATATTATAAAGTCAAGTTTTGCTAAATTTAACCACTTTGATTGACACCACCAAGGTTTATTTCTTGATGTAACAGATCCGTAAGCACATCACCAGGACATTGAACGCTGAGTAAATGTTTGTACGTGAATCACAGTTGTTTGTCCTGGCCATATAAAATATGTCGCATATTTATTTTTTCTCCCAGGGACCCTAAACAACACACTGTGCGCTGCGGGATCATCCGATGGTTATCACGTGACGGTCACTTGAACGTTTGGGACGTGGACTCATCAATCACGGGGCCCACGTGCGGTTCGAAACCCGTAACCTCCCGCGGAGAGGTTCTGAAGATGCGACGTGCTGTTTGTTTTTCCACATCAAGAGAGCTCTTCTCTCGGAGAACCAGAGGAACTTCCATGTAAACATTTGACGTGTGAACGTCGAATGCAGAGAAGAAGGTCTCCCACTTTCTCACGCTGAACGCATCAGTAATTGTCAGGGCTTTCGAAAGCGGGATGAGCGCCTCCATAATTCTCCTCTTGACTTGAAGTGCATTAGCATTTAGTACTGACAGACTGACTGATCTCTTCCCCGATCCGGTGATGACCGATTTTAGCGATGCCGTTGCGGTCTCAGAATGAACGAGCTGATGTTGTTCTTGGCCCGCTCTAGTGTTTTGAATATGTGGTTTATT
>NC_138244.1:5632078-5674578 GCF_964197995.2 Scardinius erythrophthalmus
TTTTATTTTATTGATCTGCCCTGATTGAATTGAATTGAATCGAATATATTGTATTTTCATTGCAATGCAACCAATCAATTCATTTTTTTAAATGACATTTAGGTACAGCTTAATCTGAAATTAGACAGGCCTATAACAACACACCACAATTTATCTGCCCACTTTAACTTAAATTTATTTCATTATATTTATTGAATTTATATTCAATGCTGTGCAATGCAATGTGACCAACCAAAATATATGTTTTTAAGTTAATCAGATTAATAACAGGTTAATTTGGCCATATTTTATTTTATTTTATTTTATAATTTTATTTTATTTTTATTTTTTATTTTTTTATTTGCAATGCAACCAACTAAATAAATTTGTTATGTGACATTTACGGACAGGTAAATCTGAAATTGGATCATTTTTGGCTTCTCTACAGGTCATAATTAAATAAAACACCCAACTTGATTGATTTGTAATTTGACATGACTGTGCATCCTGTGGTGTGACAATGGCCCAACTCAGATGATGTCAGAGATATGATGCGTGTTCCTGTGTCCTTACAGACCCAGTGTGTGCCAGATATCAACAGTGTAAATGCAGCCTCTTATGTTTCATGCTGTAAGGACACTTCGGGCGAGATCTGACCTGTCTGCTGTGATCTGTGGTCCGGGCTCGTGGCGTTTGGCAGGGCTTCAGTTCGCCCTCTTGTCTGCCATCTGATTCTTCGCCAGCCAAACTCTACAGCTCCCATCTGCCCTTTACAACATGACCTCATCGGCACGGCACTCGCGTGCTTCCAGAGGAGAGCGGTGAGTTTGCCAGTGTGTAATCATCATTACAGGCGCAGTCTTACGTCACGCTCCAAATATGCTTCTTAAAACCCGATATTACTTGGACGGCTTATAAAATCTGTTGCTTTGATTAGTTGCTCTGGAGAGACTGCCAACGTGTCCTCGATTCCTCAGACCCGGGACTCTGACAAGACCAATGAATATAACAAAAACTTGATCTGTTAAACACTTTAAAGGTCAATTCTGCAACACTAGCATCACGGAATGAAAATATAATGACTTTTTCCAAACAAGTTTTCCAAACTGGAATCAGGAAGCGTTGTTTGTTGATATTAGTGCTTATGAGAGAATCAGATTTAGTATAATTAAAAATAAAAGCTAATTCACTATATTACATTTTTAGTAATTTTGCTTTGTGCTTTTGTCATTTTTTTATTTAAAAAAAAAAAATTCCTATACAGCTATAATTTATTTCATTTTTGATTTTTTTTTAGTACCTCAACTTAAAAGTATTTATTTTAGTTAGTTGCCACTGCATCTTTTTAAAATTTCGTTTAAGTTTTTCATCTAATATTTTTTATTTGGTTTGATTTCAGCTGTATTTCAATTACCGAATTACCGAAAAAAATAATTTTTAATAGTTTCAGTTTTATTAACAATAATAACAACTTTGGATGCCTAAGATAAAAAAAAAATCATATTTTTGAAGGGTATTTATTTAGTTTTGTTACATACAGAAACGTTAAATGCAAATTCGACATATACGAATGCTAATTTCTGTACTGCCGTTCATGCATGTTATATTTTGAGTGTGTTTTTTCACACTGGTTTATTATTACGGTAACATGTGTGGGGCAAAGCAAAAAAAGCTCAAAACGCGACGGAAATGATCCCAGCCAAAGGGGGCAGTGTTTAAACTTTTGCCGGCTTGTGAGCGACTCAATGCGAGTAAAGTGAATTTCTAGAGTTGAATTTCCATTGTGTTGAGGCTTAATATCAGCCTTTTGTTTGCCTTGTAAATTTCATTGTGTGTGATGGCTATGGGCAACTATAACAGTATTAACGGCAGTTATTCTGCAGATCGTCAGAAATCTGGCTACGCTACACTAGGGGCCAATAAAAGTTTCATTCCAGTCCTGGTGAATTAATACGTTGGCGTCAGTCAGACACATAAGTAAATGAATTCATGCCGCTCAGATGAGTCATTACCGCGTTCAGCAAACCCAGTAATTTGCTTGTGATGTGTGTTTGCTGGCAGTCGACCGGATGCTCTGATGTCATCACGATGGCACATCCTGTTTCATTCCTGAAAGGTTGTTGTTTTTTTCTTCACTCATTAACATGCACTTATCGTCACTTCTGCCATTTGTCTCGTTGCACTGATGACAAATACCAACCATAGTGTGAATTATAGGCAGGCTCTCGGACCGTGTAAAACATTAAATCACCTTGTTACATAAACAAGAGGATGCGGAGAGAGAACAGGGCTGTGTGAAGGTGAAGACAACAGCTTAAAATAGACAGAAATACACTCGCAAATCAATACACAGGGTAGTTGGGTGAATCTTATGAAAACTGCAGAGAAAGATCCTTGTAAAAACATACTTACACTTCTTCTTTTTTATCTATTAAACATGAACTGGACATTTCTTTGAGGGATTCACCCAGTATCAAACTCAATTCTGATTGGATGAGACACGTTTAAAGTTGAATTCTGTATTTATGTGGCATGTCTTGAATTAGTAGAGATGATGAATATGATTATCATTATTAAATAAAACTATTATTATTATTATATCAAGTAAAACTATTATTATTATTAATATTAAAAATAATAATGCTTCAAGTTTCAAGCTACTTTTTATAATCTGCCACTTTTTGAGTGTGTGTAAAATGTACAGCAAGTGTGGTTATCATTAGTATAGTTTATGATTGTTAATAAAATCATTTTATGTCAATAAAACATGCAAAAAGTATGTTTACAGTATCAATTTAATATACTTTTTATACGTTAACCCAATCACAAGCAAGACGAAGAAATTGTGCAATTGTTGTGAATCAGCCTTTCAAGAATTAATCGGGCACTGGTGAAATATTTACTATAAATATTTGCAATTTCAATGTTTCTTAAAACTTTATTTTAAGGTGACGTAGTTACACGTAACTACATGTACTTAATATAGTAATAACAGCAAATTATGCATAATTGCATAACCTTAAACCAAACCCTAACCATAACTCTATAGTAAGTACATGTAGTTATTTAATATTACTCAGTACAATGTAACTGTCACCTTAAATACCAGCTAACTGGACCATGCTAACCAGTCAAAACCCTTGGATAGTTTTATAATTTACCCACTTTCCAATCATAAGCAGTTTAACTGTGTTAAATCACCACACTTTTACCACGGTAAAGAGGGTTTTAGGTTCTCCATTCACTTTGCATTCAAATCTAAGCTGATCACTTTGTTTAATCAGGGTCCATTTGTGGTTTATGTGTGTTTGTCCAACAATTAAACAGCCGGCAGCTCTCAGTTTCCTCTCTGTGAGTGTGTCTCTAATGTTTCTGGATGTAGCTGGAAGACACTTAACATTTCTTTGAAGTGTGCAGGGGATATTTTTAGGCATGGCACACATAGGGGAGCTGGGAAGAAGGCCGAAAACCGGTGGAGAGAGATGGGAAGCCAAATGAAAAGTAATCCATATTTTGCTCTGGAGGACGTAGATTTCCAAGATTTAAATATGACCTAGATTTTAGCTGCGCTTCGCCGAGGCGTCAGAGAGTGCTGACGTCAGAGCGGGGCCAGAACTGACTTCACGGTGGATGATATTTCAGCTGCTGCTGACTTCTCTTTAAGTCTCATGGTAAGTCCCATTCACACCAAGATTGATACTATAACGATACATACAGAGTGCAACAGTGCCCATTCATGTCTCCCATAGGGATTTCAAAAAAGTGTCCATTAAAGTGTTATAAGCCATGAACCATGAGGAGAATCATAACATTACAAACTTTGATTTGAAGCAAAAATATATTTGAAAATACAAAAAGGTACAACCAGGGCTTGACTTGTACTTTTTTGTTCACCAGCCGCTGTGGCTCGTGGTTTTCCAAAGTTACAAGCCACTCAGCATTTTCACTGGCCACAATTTTGGCACGGATACCACAGGGAAAAACTGCCGTATAGATATTTTTAATATTATCTCATAATTTGGCAGCAGGTTTATTAGGTCACTGTCACTTTAAGAGCTGACGCACGGATCCATTATACTGTTACACATGCGTTTGCTTTCTCAACGGTTTACGTTCACATGACGTGTCTTTACGTGAATACTCGCAGAGACCAGCATTTTGACATTATTTTGTGTGTATTTGACTGTTTAAGCGCAAAAACTGACTCAATTTAGTTCTGAGAGGAGGCTTTATGTGCCGCACACTTTAGGTATTAGGTATGGGTTTGTGTGTAACTCGCTGTCGGAGAGAGAGAAAGTGCAGCTGGTATCGTGTATCTATTCTGCGTCTAATTAGTATTGGAAGCGTTTCAAATATTTCAGTATCGAAAAATGTATATTTTTGACAAAAAATGTATAAATTAGAACAGATTCTGATTGGCTGTCAAATTTTTTATCGTTCATCAGCTAGGAAAAATCATGAAAGTGATTCCAACGATATCGTTCCTCTGTGTCGTTATCTTTATAGCTGTGTCGTGAACTTCCCTGTTCTCTTAAATAGTTATCTTTATAGTTATCATTCTTGGTGTGACTAAAATGATTGTATGTTCAGTCAAAATGGACTGTAAAACACGACCAATGTAAGCAAAGAGTCCAGCATTCATTCAGCTGCAGAACTTGAGTTTGTGTGTGATTTACGATCAGTCCATGTGTAAGAATTAGACATAATGTTTTTTTGCGTTATGTCCTCTCGCATGACGGGGCTGCTGGGTATAATTTGCCAGCAGCACTTGGCAGGTAACTTTAGAGTAAATTGCTTTATAATTGAATCTCCACAGGTTCCTTTTGCAGAAAACAATGCTAATGGAAGGTCAGGAAAGAAACGCTTGTTTCTCAGGCTCCCCCTGAAGTGTCTTGGCTGCTTTAAAGTGTTGAAAGTTGTGATTCAGCAGCGTTTCTTGACACTAAAGATTGGCTATAAAGACATTAATGGACTTTTCCTGCAGTAGAGAGTCCTTCACAATATATAGGAGATATTATATATATAATAGGAGACATTTGTGAGTTTTGTTTTCTACACTGTGATTTTGCCAAGTACGATATGGTCCTGGATCAACATATTTTCTTTATTTTTTTACATTTATGCATTTGGCATCCAAAGCAACTTACATTGCATTTCAAGGTACACGTTTACATTCTTATCAGTTCTTGCTTTCTCTGGGAATCGAACCCATGACCTTGGCGTTGCAAGCGCCAACGCTCTACTGTTTGACAGGAAAGCACATGACAATGACACCATGCGGATGTAGTATGTCTGGATTTCATTCATACTACAAACATTCATACTATTTATACAACATGCTTTTTTAATGGTTGCAAAATAAGTTTCAAATGAAATGTAGTACCTACTATAGAGTATGCAAGGTTTCTGACCAGCGAATTTTGGACATACGTGTTTTTCTGTCATTAGAACGGCCGAATCTGAGGCAGTAAGAGCATTGCATTGTATTTTCATCAACTTACAGGTTAAAAAGTTTACTGAAGCTATGCGGTCAATCAGTTTTACCAAGTCTAACCAAAGCTTCTTTAGCTATGACAAATGCTAGACTAAAACACTCTTCTCCGCTCCTTAAATACATAAAACATTAGTCTTTATATAGAGTTAATTGAGTAAAGAAAACGCTGTATTTATTACAACATCAGTTTTTTGTCATAGTTTTTTTGTCAACATCATAGTTTTATATATGTATATTTGTAATATAAATATAATCATATTTAGAATTAGATAACTAAACATAAAATGGATTATGAAAGCTTACCAGTAAAGCAGTTGTACATCCTTAAATTCCCCCTGTGATGAAAATCAAGCTTTTAATATTGTTTATAATGTGTGTGGTGTTTTTAATGTGCTTTAAGACAAAGCATGTGTAAAATCATAAGTCGACACCATTACTGAGTATTTCCTCCTTAAAACTGCAGTGAACCAAAGACAGTCTCAAAAACACGCTTTGAAATCGCTGGTGTTTCTGACGTCACAAACTACCTTGTAACCAATCAGATCAGCGTGTGATCGTCAACCAGTGGATCTCTGAGCTGAGTGAGTGGAGGTGGGGCTCATTTGCATATTCATAGAACCGCGTATACTAAATGAGGCAAGGGTGTCGAGTTACTTTCAAGATATTTAAGGCACGAATAATTTTTTTTTTCAAGGAAAAAAACATTTAAATACGTAATTTTGGTGATCAAAGATGAGTTTTAAGGGATATAATTATTGACTACAGGGGGACTTTAAAACATGCCATGTTTACCTGAGAAAGCTGCATCAAGATTTGTGAATATCTATTTTAGTCTATTGTTATATTTCATTGGCAGATTCATGTTTAATGCAACAACAAAAACACTAAATGTATCTAAGTAATCTCAGTGTTATTAGTTCTCATGTCTTTAGTTAGCTGTAGCAATGCTATACCATTGAAGATCGATCTGATTTATGTGTTTTTCTTCATTCTGTGAAATCTTTTTGGCTGGCAGGGCAGGTGTGTGTCGTCTGGTTTGAGCTCTCAGCAGGTGGAGACGACTGCAGCAGGTGTGTGTGTGTGTGTGTGTGTGTGTGTGGAGGGTGGAGAGAGACCGTGATTAATGCCGAGGTGCCCTTTACTGTTTCAGAGCGGCATTAGCATTCGAAGCATGAAGAGCAGCCAGTGTGTGTGTGTCTGGTGTGGCAAGAAAACAGCAGAACACACATTTACACAATCTGTTCACACACACATGCGCACACTGCAGTTCTGCAGTGCTTGTTTGGCTGCATGCTCCATTTGCATCATTTTTCCCCTCTCTAAGAGCATCTACAGTCTGTCATTCATGTTACAGACACTTAAACAGCCAGCCGTCCTAATAACTTTACACAGATAAGCAGTTCATGGTGAAATTTAATCTGCCGTTTCTTTAAAAGGCAATAACACACCTGTTCTCCTCCTGGGAGTCGATGTTGAAAGCAATCCTTTAAGTAAGTGATCAATGCGGTTTCTGTGGCATCATCGCGAATTAATGTCCTGAGTGTCCTTGTTGCGTCCAATGGCATCTCTTCATTGATGGAAACATCCAATTCTCCACGTAAATGAATGAGTCAGATTTCTCAGTTAGTCATCACTCTATGCAATATCAGCAATGGAATCCTTCACCTGTTTTTACCTTACAATTAAAACAAGTAAAAAATCTTTTTTAAAAAGCCATAATATTTAATGGAGTGTTGCATCAAGTCAAGTCATCTTCATTTATATAGCGCTTTTAACAATGTAGATTGTTTCAAAGCAGGTAACAGAGATTGTTTTGGCTTTATAGCGGTTCTTTAATAAAGTTATTTTCCAGCTAAAGTTAGTTTTGATTGAGTCGCTTCCGGGGGCCGCTAAGACGACACCATTCTCTCTACACAGACTTTAAACGGAAACCTGTGAGAAACGCTGATGGCATTCACATGCACATTAAGAATTGGTTCTATAGATATGTGCATTTGAATATATGTGCGCAGGTTTGTAGATTTTCATCTGTAAATTGATCTTGTTTTAAGGATTTTTACATGCGTCATGAAACTCTGGGCGCAGGTTGTTCGGTCCTTTACATGCAATCTGCAAGCAATCACATAATTACCTTATCGCACAAGCTGATTGGCCACTGCCGATCCAGCAGCCAATGAGATTGCTTGCTCAACATTTAACTAATCTGGTTCAGTGTTTGCTGTAAGCTAGTCCTGCAGTGTTATCAGACCCCTCCACCTCCCCAGCTCCACCTGTCTAGATCTAGATATCTATTTATGCAGCAGCAGCGAATCTTACATGCTCACAGCATTGTTTCTGTGTATGTGTTAGCAGTAGCGAGTCCATAAATAGCGCCGTAGCAGATCTAGAATCGGAATCGGGAATCGGGCATTTATATAGCGCTTTCATATGTACTACTGTACACCCAAAGCGCTTTACAATCATATCAGGGGTCTCTCCTCAACCACCACCAGTGTGCAGCATCCACTTGGATGATGATGATGATCTAGTCCAACAAGAACAAATACATAAACATTGCCAAATTCAATAGCATTCTAAAACTATTCTGGGAGTTAGTCAAAAGACTAACTTTCACCAGAACTCCTTTACTAGGTGTCCTCTATCACTTTTTAATGGACACCCTGCAGCCAATCAGAATCGAGCATTCACCCAGACCATGGTATATTAAATGTTATTATACAGTAGTCGACATTTGAAGTGGATCAAAACCTTTCATCAAAGTTATACATGAAATTTGAACAATACCCAACAACTTTGATGAACTTTTTTGATCCACTTCAAATGTTGACTACTGTATATATATATATATATATATATATATATATATATATATATATATATATACACACACACATTTTTAGTATTCCTATTTCTAATTTAAAATACTATAGCTATAAAGACATTATATGCATTATGAATATTTTAATACTATTATGTATGCCATTATTATATTTACACCACCCTTCAAAAGTATGGAACCTTATGGAAAGAAATGTATGCTTCTGCTTGCCCATATAACATTTAAGTGATCAAAAATACAGTCAAAATCAATAATATTGTAAATTATTGTTACTGTTTGAAATAACTGTTATATGACGGAAAATGTACAACAAGAAAAAAAATTAGCCTACAACAAGAGCCCTTACATCACAATACAATGTTGCTGAAGCACTGACTATACTTACATTTCAGAACAAACACATTTCAACCAGCATGTCTTTCTGTGAAGTCTTGTTGGTTAGGCTAGTTAAGATAGTTAACATTGCTCTTTTGATTTGAGCAGGTCTGAGCAGGAGTGGGATGTCTTTAACTGCTGGTCTTCCTCCACGTGGAGGCCGTGAGTCGGTGTAAAAGGGTTGTTCACGGCCCCTGATTCATTCTCCCGGCAGGCTTGGACAGAGCCCATAAACGCTGCTGAGAACGTAATCAATCTGAGTGTGTAAGTGTGCAGCGTGTCTGCCAGAGAAAAATCTACTTTTAAATGCCATTATGCGCATCCGTAAGTTTAGCGAGAAAAAAAGAGGCCAAGCTGTTAAAGTGGGTCATCAAAAATGGCAATATCAGTCTTTTGATGTGATGACACGTTATAATAAGGTTTTATGTTAATATAATTACATTAACATTAATGCAATTATGTTCACGTTAGTTAATGCAATTATGTTAACATTAGTCAAAATGAAAAAATGAACTGATGACTTCTGCATTGTAATATTTCAAGTTATGTAATATTAATATAATGAACAAATATGAATTAACAATCAATACGGTGTGTGCAGAGAGAGAGAGAGAGAGAGATATTACATATGTATGTAATATTTTGATATTATTACAAATTAAAAGAAATGTTTTCTTTTTGAATATTTTATAATATTTTATTTGAATATATTTTATTGAATATACTTTATATTTTGAATAAATCGTCATATCAGAATGATTTCTGAAGGATCATGTGACACTGAAGACTGGAATAATGATGCTGAAAATACATATTTGATCACAGGAATAAATTACAGTTTAGCCTACAATATATTCACATAGAAAACAGCAATTTTTAAATTGTAATAATAATTCACAATAGTACTGTTTTTACTGCATTTCTGATTAATTAAAAAGTTGTAATGTATAATAAGTTGCAAAAGTATAATGAATAAACATGAATTAACAAAAGTATATTCATAAATATTCATTCATATTTACCTATTAATATAGCCTACCGGTAATTATAATTATAATTAAAAGTTACCTATTGTAAAGTATTAGTGATTTCTATGTATTCTCCATTCCATCCTGATCAATTTCATTCCATTCCAGCTGCATCACGATCTCTCTCCATCCTGTGTTCCCTTCCAGCATGATCCATTCTTTCATTTCTTGCCTTTTCTTCTGTTCTTTCCCCCCTTCAGCGTTTGGCTCAGTCGTGTTGTGAAGTTTTCATTAACTCACAGATGTCTGTCACAGCTGCCCATGTGTTCACGAAGCCACATTAATAACCTCCCCACACAAACCATTTGATCATCGCTGGCCCACAACTAATGACCCTCGCCTGGCTTCACACCATTTCATGACTGTATATGGCTGGAAAACACACAAGCGCCTTTTACTGAAGGCCTGACTGAACCTTGAAAGCAACAAACAGCAGAGCGAGCGGCAAGTAAATACTTTAGCAAAAACTTCTCACATCAGAAGTGAAAGGAATGGTTGTGGGTGTGCAAACTGATCAAGAAGCAATGAATCTGTATATCAGTCATATCTGATTCATGTCATCATTTACTCATCTCTCATTTGTTCGTAAAACATTTATATATTTCTGAGTGGAACAGAATATTCAAGAAAAGCAAATGTAGGGCGGGACTTTTATCCATCAAGAATTAATTGGATGGTCGAAAGTCTCTCATGACAGAAGAGAGTTTAAAAGTAAGAGGCCTGGTTGATGTCAACTGTAAAGTATTTTTATTACATTTCTAATGTTTTTCTTAGGGATAACATGTGCAATTGTTCATAGGACCAGTATTTAGATTTTTAAGATATATTTATATTCAAAATAAAAGGACTTGGTTGTTAACTGTAAATGAAGGTCTTTTCAGAGGAGGATCAAGTTGTTACATAAAAGATTCATGTTTTGTGCACAATTGTTCATAAGAACAGGAATTTTAAAAAAAAAATAGTAATTTTGGTTTCATGTCGACTTGGAATAATAGTCCACAAGTCATAAAGACTTTATAGTGCTTCATGGTGCCTTTTTTAGAGCTTAATATGGGTTATGTCCGACAAACTCGGTTTTCTGTAAAATAGATTGCACCGCATCTGGTTCAGGTCTTTTTTATGTGCTTTGTTTAATATAGAGCTGTTTTATTTGAGATACCTTCAGCAAGCAGCATAACCGCTGGTCATCACATATGTACATTTTATCTTAAAAAAGGTATCTTCTTCAAAAATAACAATAACTAGCTAGGTAAGTTGATTAGGCTACCTTAAAAGTTCGACACTTGACCTTTTTTCACATTTCCGGGTTTCTCAGAAGCGGAAGTCGTCATAGTTGGCTAATGAGAGAATACATTAAATAGCCTATATATATATTTTTTACATTCCAATTTGCTCAAATAGCAAAAGAAAAACTCCACATAGTGCCCCCCCCCCCCCCACACACACACACACACAGACAACTTTCAAAAAGAGAGAAAAAGAAAGAAAAAATAGAGAGAGATTGATAAGGGAGAGATTGATCCTCCCAATCCCATGATGAGGATCACAGCTACAAAAATTTTTTTTATTTATTTTTTATTTTAGGCAAAGGAAATATAATACTAAAATAGTGTTATAAATGTACATACATTTAAAAATATATATATATATATATATTAAAAACTTTGCTGGGTTTATGATGCTGATGACCGTTAAACGCGTCAACACAGTCTGTGAAAAGAAATAAAGCCGTAAATATCGTGTTTCATGCAAAAGAGCAGTTTTCTGCAAAACATCACATACTGTTCCAGGGCTTAAAAAACGACAGGGGGGTGAGTAAGTTAAATGAGGACAATTTCATTTTTTAAGTGAACTATTCCTTTTAAAGACATTGTTGATATTGTGATTGTGTAATATTATTTGCACATAAACGCTCGCTACGTGACTGCTAGCAGAAACAGTTTGACTCCAGATGATTTAAGTGAATGAGTGCGCACTATCATGGTCTCTGTGCTTCATCACTCTCATCCTGTCCAGCGTCAACGTTTACATATAACTGGAATTTATGACTTTAAAATAAGAGCTAACTAAGTATACAAAGTTTTTATGAGCTTTGGCTGTGTTTTTCTGAGAGGCACATTGACAGACATCGTGCTGAATCTGTCTCTTCTCTGCTGGTTATTTTCGCATCCATCACTTGTCCGGTGGTCCTTGTTTACGATCGTATCTCTGCTCGCTGTTTGCGTCGAATCGATGTGAGTAATCACGCGAGGGAAGATTAACTGTGATGCCACTGCTTCAGGCCGATATCTCAACATCCTCATTAAGATCTGACTATGGCAAGCCGTTTTAGCATTTAATGCCCCTGGCTCTGCTAGTGTCATTCATGAACAATCCATTCATTGCTTCTGTCACGTGACAAATTAAGGAGAGACTCGGAAGGTAAATTATTTATTTATGTTCCCTGTAAATTATTTTTGACTGCATTATAATGATCTCTTAATATGATCAAGATTGCGTTGGTGGATGTGTTCGGGAATTTGGCTGTTAAAAGTATAACATTTAAAGCCACTGAACAAAATGACTCGAAAAAAGATTCGTTCATTTTGACGAACGAGATCGAACAAGAGAGTCAGTAAAATGATCCGAACTTCCCATCACTTTAGTTTTAATTAGGCAAAATTTAAGAGATATCATGAATTGGAATTATTCAAATCTCATTTAAAGATGCAGTTTAATAATGGAGATTTCAGCCTGAATTTTGACCAAGACAACAACATAGTGTCGGTCCAGATCCGGCCCACATCTGGTACGCCAGATCGACACTATGCTTTCTGGGGAAGGTCTTTCTTTGGAGATATGTGCATTTAGCTGTGACCAGGAAGAATTTCAATGTAGATATCAGGAATTATCATTCTTACTGGTCAAACATTTTATGAACTAATCCTACCTTGAAAACTGTTGTCATCCGCCATTTTGTCTCAGAATTGCATAATAAAGGTCCTGTATGGGTCATTTTAAACTGCTTTATATAGAAGTACGCGTTGAATCCACATGTACCAGATGTGGCCCGGATCTGGGCCGAGTCGACACTATGCTTTCTTGGGAAGGTCTTTCTTTGGAGATATGTGCATTTAGCTGTGACCAGGAAGAATTTCAATGTAGATATCAGGAATTATCATTCTTACTGGTCAAAATGACTTTATATATATCTGAAACATGCATGCAAATACACCTTTGCTAAGCCCCAACCTTAAACATTTTATTAACTAATCCTACCTTGAAAACTGTTGTCATCCGCCATTTTGTCTCAGAATTACATAATAAAGGTCCTGTATGGGTCATTTTAAACTGCTTTATATAGAAGTAATTCAAAAGTCTGAAAATAAAAATGTAGCTGTGACATATAAAAGTGATATGCAGAGAAGACTCAAGAAGGTTTTTGTCCTATTCTATATTGTAAAGTAGGATAATGTTGAGATGTGCATGCTGTGGATTTATTTGTGCTAGCCTTCATTCCCAAACGAATGACACATCAATGAATTACAGCTATATCTTAAATAGCATTTAGACTAATAAAAATGTCTCGAAAATGAATTTCTTATTAGTGCAATCATCTCCAATTATCATTCTGACTACCCAAATTATTTTATGACTCGATGAAATACAATTGTAACTATCTAAAATATATTTATGGATAGTCAAACCATAGTTTTATATGGCAATTCTGCTTGCCATATTCGCCAGCAGTTAATTAATGGGTAATGAATGCGACTTCTGTGTTTGTTTGTAATCGTTTCAATAAATTCGCTATGGCACTAGTTATGTCATGCATATAAACTTCATAAAATGAACAAAAGTCACTGTTCACTCAGGCATTTCCTCTTTCTCGTGCGCTTGTCTCGGCATTAGTGTCATTGATAATGTAATCACATCGCTGCGGTATCAGAGCATCATCTTGGCCATTTCCACCAGGAAATGAGTGTTTGTGGCTGATCTTGTTTTGCCAATGTAGGTCACGTCTTAATTAGCATGCTCGTTTATGAATTTTCTGCAGGTGAAAAACACTGCAACATCATCCGCTGGATTTATGTACCTTAGGAAATTACATTTAAATGAGTAATTATATAATTTATATTTAACTGAATATAATGTGAGATCTTGGCCAGAGGGTTTTTTGAATGTTTGATCGTCAAGGAGCAGGGTTTCCAATCCTGGGAATTTTATTGGGTTATGTTGGGAATATGTGATAGATAATTTGTGATTCATTTGAATAATGAATTAGCATATCATGTAATTCATTTGATTAAAATATTGAATGGATTTAGAGCTATAGTTCAGATGTCTTCAGGGTGTCTTTTTCAGCTGCTCGACACGTCACCCTATTAGACCGGGACGGAGAGAAAGAGAAAGAGAGATAGAGAGAGTGTTGCATAAAGAGAGAGCTTCTGAAGAGAAGGAAAGAAGAATGAAAACCGTGAACAATTCTTTATCTCCTCTTGTCAGCCCGTCAGAGGGAGTCAGTCTTTATCCGTTCTGTTCTCCCTAACCTTTCTCTCTCTCTTTCTGTTATCTCTGACAGCGGCTTCTTACCCTGTTCAAGCATTTCAACATCGCCGGGTCTTGTGGTTTGACTCTGAGATGAGGGCGACACGAGATGTGCAAACGTCCCATCAGAGGATTCGATCTGCAACACAGGCCAAATGTTAAAATACTAAATAATACATTTCATTTCTGAAGGAAATTTAATGCAATATTAATATAATGAACAAAAATGCATTAACAATCAATACGGTGTGTATATATATATATATAAAAAGAGAGAGAGAGATACATAGACATACTATTTAAATACAGTAAAAACAGTAATATTATTTTGATATATTATTACAAATAAAAAAATGTTTTCTATTTTAATATTTTATTATATTTTTATATATTTATAATATTTAATTTGAATATATTTTATTGAATATATTTTATAATTTTAATAAATCATATCAGAGTGATTTCTGAAGGGTCATGTGACACTGAAGACTGGAGTAATGATGCAGAAAATACAGCTTTGATCACAGGAATAAATTCGATTTTTAAATATATTGACATAGAAAACAGTTATTTTAAATTGTAATAATATTTCACAATATTACTGATTTTACTGTATTTTTCATCAAATAATTGCAGTCTTGGTGAACAGAAGAGACTTCTCTCAAAACCTGTTTGTTCAGCTTTGTTGTTTGCTAATTTTTTCTCTGTTTTCTGTTTTTTTTTTTATTGCTGGATTATCTAATTCTGATAAACCACCCATAAATGGTATGCAAAACCAAAACAAACTGTGATTGGTTTACATGTCTGTCAAACTATCCCTTCCTGTTGGTTCTTGGACAGAATAATCTGCTATCGGGGAGAGACTTTAGGCCGCTAGTAAACGCTCATCTACACGAGACTCACAATAACTGGCCGTTTTCCACTAAACAGCAGCTTATTCGTACAGTAAACATGAACACTAACTCCAGTAGTGTTTGTCATTGTTAAGCGGAACGCATCGATTTCGTTTGATCTTTCTCTCGCTCTCATACTCGTTCGCTTCCCATTATAGTGGTGTAATTACTTCTAATGAAGAAGTCTGTGTGCAGATGCAGGCTCTGATTAGCCAGCCGCACCCACAGACATCTCTCTCTCTCTCTCACACACACACACACACACACACACACACACACACACACACACACTTCATCTTTAAACGTTCATTTTGTTAGTCATTTGTTCTGCAAATTGCTCCTCTCAGATTCATAATGGGGGACTGCCTGAAGTCAGTGTGAACTGAAAGGCCTTAGACATGCAAACTACTACTAGTTTAAAGTCATCATAACTTTAACAAATAACAAATAACGAGGGCGGAGCAACCTGTCACTCACATGAGATCCACCAATAGCAAACCACTACCATCCAATCAATTCTCCACATATATAATCAAACCCCGCCCTACATTTGTTCTTGTTTGAGAAGCAGTTTCACTCGGATATACGTCACATTAGGGAAGAAAAGACCATCACAACTTCTGTTTCATGCCGACTTTAATGAATATCATTTCTGTTAGTGATCTAAACAAAGTCCTAATACTTAAGCGTGTCGGAATTGAGATGCTTAGTCATTATGAAATCAAAACTTGTGACGTATTAAGTAATGAATAACCATATGAATCATATTAAATTATGAGATAAATGTTGAAAATGGGATACTAAGTCTTAATTATGAGTAGGCGTGTCACGATTATTGTTAATCGTCTGATCGTGGGTGTTTCATCTAATCATAATTTGATATAGCCACAATAATTGTTTTTTATATTATATTAATTATATTATCAGAAATCATATGGGGCTAGTTCATTATAATTTTCTTTTTATTATATACAATTGAAAGTAAAAAATAGGCTTACACTGTAAGAGATGTTTTTTATGATAATTAACCGTCAGCGCAAAATTGAGATTAAGTGAGATAAAGAGAAAATTATAAGATATGAAGCCATAATTTACATACTAAGTCATAATTGTGAAAAAAGTCCACAATATGACATAAAAGTCTAAATTATTAGATAAAAATGTCAAAAAAATGTATGTCAAAAATACAATTATCTTATAATTATGACTTAGAATATCATAATTTCAGCTTTTTATCTCATTATTATGACTTGTTGGTAAAAAAAACCTGCAGGTGAATTATTATTATTTTTTTTTTTAAAGGGACATTTTTCATATTTATTTTTAGTGAATCCTCCAGAAAATGTAAATAACCTGTCTAGGCTATAGTCGCGCACACAATCATTATTGTGTTATATTGATATTTTGATCAGTTCTGGCTGTTTCGGTTTCATCGCTAACCACATCAGCTCTCAGACGAGTTTGTTATTGTTTGCACGGTGACATTGCGCTGACAGCTGCTGATTTGAACTGTCTTCTTTAATGTGGCTCTTCATTCTCGGCTTTATTCGCGCCTGCTCGCAGACCTTGACGAGAGGACACACACGTCACGGGCTCGCATGACTTCATCAATTCTGCTGGGGAGCTCCACATCATGCATAAACATGAGCTGTCACTATCACAGCGAGGTCCCAGAGCTGCCAGCCGAAAGTGGGGCCGCGGACACATGCTGCAGTGTGTGTGTGTGTGTGTGTGATTTGGAGGGGTTTCAGGAACGTGGAGCACAAGGCCGTGCCGTGGTGTTTCAGCTCGCTGTCGCAGTAGGTCAACACTCAGAGCTCAGAGAGCAAACACAGGCACACTGCAAATAGATGAAGATACTCCAGTGCATCTCCCACGCCGTCCCAACGTCCATTCCTAAATATATGATCTGATTTATTAGCCTGGTGGATGATAAAGTGGCTGAGAAAATCCTAGACCTACTTTGAAGGTCTTTATGGTGACTTAGAAACACCATCACATTAGTTTTGCATGGGCAAGCAGCACTGAAAATATTAAAATCTTGGTATATATGAAAATATATATCCTTTGATTCTGTTAGAATGTATTTTTGTCCTGTTTAAATGCTTTTAAGGCATACAGTTCAGGCACATTCATTTAAATTTCATGAGCACATTTAAGTGTTTTCTGACTTTGAAAGACATGAATTGTTCACAAGGAGAGCTGTCTTTGAAAGAAACATGTGGAAAGCTGGGCTAATGTTGGAAATCTAGTTTCTTTTACATATTTCTCCCAAATGGGTTGCTGTCTCTTAATGATAAAAGTGTCATTGTGTGCTACTGATATTTAGCCATAGTCTTTTATTTTATTTTATTTATTTATTCGTTTATCTTAAGGCAGTTAAAATCCATATTTCAGTTCTACAGTACAGTAAGCCTGTATTAATGTTTAGCTTTAATAATTATATTATTTTAGAAGCACAAAGCTGATGAGCACGTGCTTCATGTGTAGCATGTATTGTGTTTGTGCGCCCCCTGGTGGGTGTACACGAATAACTCATAATATCTGTCTGCAATTTAGTTAATGAGATTTATTGGACAATATCAGACCTGTAACGTCAGATAAAATAAGATAAGAAGCCACATATGAAGGTTCAACAAAAGGTTACATTGGATGGTGACGCTCCTGATTTCTGGCCGTGCAACTCAATTACTTGAGTTTTGATGTTTGGTGAGGACAGGAAAGATTCAATTGAAACTTCAAAGCAAATACGCTGAATGGGAAGATTGATCCACAGATCTTCTGATACACTGGGGTGTGTGTTAACACAGACTTCATTAAGGCTGTTTTAATGAAGATTTGTTTTGATGTCTGGAGAGTCTCCAGGGACACCGTCACCACGGAGATGAGTACGGCTATACTCCTTAAAATGCAAATCACTGGTCGGACGGTTAAAACAGGTTTTACAAACTTTGTCTATTAATTACTGACACAGTGCTGTTTGAAACCAAGCCAACATTCTCAAATTTACCACAGAATATGATTGATTTCAAAATCGTAATGCGTTTATAATCGAAGTTTATTGGCAAGGGTTTAACTTTAAAATAAAACAGAAATATACAGCTTGTATTTTTTGATATAATTACGCTATGTAACTTTTTTTATTTTTAATAATAAAACAGTTATTATGAGAGTATGAAAAAAACTGTCCTTACCTAAATGCGATTTGATAAACCTTTATAAATGATTTATATTTTAGCGCTGTCGGGACGGATTTGGCGGGAAGTTGCGTACCAACGTAATTCGCTTGTTTGTACAAACGTCAGTATAAAATCACATTAGTCACATTGTTTATGTTGTTTTTTTATTGATTTTTTCATGTCAGGAGACACAAAAGAAATGGTGCACATGTGTAGGGTAGCGAGTTTAAAATTTTATTTATAATATGATACAAGAATAGTTTGTGCAAGAAATGGATGGGAACGTTGACCTGTACAATATTAACATAAATGTATTTGTAATGCAATCCAATGGCAAACACAAAACACAACACTCAGTTGCTCAGTTTGGCCATGATTGTGTCAAAGGATACATCTTATCAAGATATATATATTTTTTTACACATCATTTCAGCTTGTATACATTTATTGGTTGTATAAGGTTATATTTGAATATAAAGTGCAAAAACAAGAACACTTACAGTGAAGGCATGGCCCTGAAGTGCTGTATGTGACAACATGTGTGTCGTTGTACTTGCTTGCTTGCGTGTGGGACTCTATCCATGTTCAATATGGCCATTATGGATAGACTCTCATACACACACACACACACACCTGCACACAGTTACGCAGACACACACACTGATTATGGCCTAGGCTGGACTGGTGTCATATCAAATTCAACCATTTTCCAGCACGTCGACGAATACGAAGTTCAACAGCATTCGTCTGTTTGCAATACATATGAGTCTGTGCAATAAGTTGAGTTATACAAATATAATTAATATGAACAGCTGAAAAAAACAAGCTAAGATCTAAATTTCCCCTTTTTACATTGAAAAATAGACATTATTTGTATATATATATATCGCTCCTTCGGCCTCAGTAAAATAGCACCACAGGGTTGCACCTTTCAAGCCTAGAAATACGAAATTACCTGATAGAAGAACTGAGCGTTGTCTTGCTTTGGAAAAGTAAGGCATTTTCGTCATTTTTGAAAGGATAAGAAAAATACACAAGCACTGTTAGTTGACTAGATTAAAAAAAAAATTTATATCGCAAATAATTATATCATGATTTGCCTTTCGTTCATATATTTTTTAAAATGTATTTCTTCTTTTGCAATTCTTCTCGCGAAGACGTTTCGTTGTAATTAGCGAATTTGATTTGTTTGTTTTTTTCCCTAAAGCAAGTGCGTGAAGCATCACAGTTGCGGTTTATCATTCTGTTGAGAGAATGTGTATCGGTGTCCGTCTCCTGCAGTCCAGTTCGTGTTTTGGTGACGATCCTCAGGCTAGTTCTGCTGAGAGCCCTAGCGAAATGGAGAGGAATATGATTTAACGATCAATTTCAAATTCTTAATGACCTAAGAGCCAATGAAAATGACGACAAAATCAAGGTAAGTCAAATTTTATCCTTAAAAAACAGATTCACGATATCAACGCTAATCATGCTAATTCAAAAATGCTAACCGAGTTTGTTCTCTTGCGTTTCCAGCAGTCAGGGTTGAGACGTTTCTGCTCCTCGGCCAGAGCTTTGGCTTCCATGGTGTACAGCCTCCTTTCCTCGTTTTTCATCTTCTTCCATTTATCGCCCAGAATCACGCTGATGGCTCTGAGTAAATTAGACACAGAAACATCTGTAATGCCTCATTTATCCTCATTTTACAAGTTTTTTTTTTTCTTATTCTACGAAAATGTATTATTTTGTCCTATTTTAGTATGGATGCTGCCTATGTAGGAGACAGACATCAAGACAGCGCACTAGGTTATGTCTGCCTTACTATATATTTTTTAATTATTATTCAACTTTCATAAAAGCTTACAATGACATTTAACATTAAACATAAGCCAAACAGATATTGGGGAAAACATTTAACAGATTAACTTACATTGTACAGAGTAAATCATTAAATTCTACAAATTATTTTTTTTTAATATAAGAGATGTTTTTATACACATTATTTCTAGTGATTGAATTCAATAATAGAATATTTTAAGATCTTTACAGAAAAAATTAAAGGAGGGTGTTATAGACATTACTTTAGCTTTAAGAATATGAAACTTCCCAAGAAGAATGATTAACTTTAATGAGTTATCAATTATATCGGAGCCAGTATCAGCTCACTAGGTTCTGGAACAGAGCTAACGCAAACATGTGTTTGTTTGCACATCAACACACCTGTTGTCTTTGCCGGGATACATCTGTGTGTATTCCACCCTGTACTTCTTGGCAAAAAGCATGAAGGCATTCATTGGCCGCTTGCACTTTGTGGGTGTGGCTCCAGAGCTCCCTGAGGCGTGGCTGCGCTGTGATTTGCTGCTGGTGGAGTGGTGGGAGGAGCCGAGGGCCTCACAGTCGGGACTCACAGCGCCCCCGCTGGACTGGGAAGCCCGACGCTGGCGTGCCATACTGCTCAGAACATACACGGCAGAAGAGTCGAGAGGAGTGAAGTCATAACTGTGGGGTGAGAAAACATGTTAAATGTCCATGGAAAAAATCACCCAGTCCCTTCGGTTACAGAAGGACAAAGGGGAAAAGTACTGGAGGAAATGGGATTGTTACATACAAAAAACTAATAATTAATATACTTTTAGAACTGTACCACAATACCACAAAGCAAGACCTCATGTACCAGTTATCGTTGATGGTTGTGTTATTGTTGTTTGATTTTTACTTCTTTTTCTCTATTAATTTTTTTCTTTACTTTTTTCCCCCAAAAAGATGTTTAACGTGTCAAGTTTAAGCTCTATAATATATCTATATAATATAGCTCTATATAAGTTCTTATGTCAGAAATGATGTATCTATGTTATTATTATTATTTTAAAATAATAAGATACATCTAGGAAATCTAAACTAAAACTAACTCAATTAAATGAGGTACTAGTTGCAAAAAAGTATCAAATTAGGTCATATATCACATTCAATAAGACAAATATATTTTTCTTAAATCATATTTTAATTCGTCATTACCACAATGCAAAAAAATCTTAACATTAATATGAAAAAAGAATGAATATCGGAGGCAATTTACACCAAGGTTTCATTTGTTGAATTTTTTTAAATTACTATTATAATATTCATTCATATTTTCAATTAGCTTTTAATATTATATTTTCAGTTTTTATTTTAAGTTTAACTTTTGTCATTTTTAATAGTTTTTCATTTATTTATTTTTATTGATATTTTAACAATGTAGACATCAATCCAAAACAACCAGTGTGTTGCACACAAGCCATAAACAAAAATCAAAAATCAAACCAAATAACAGTAATAATAATAATGATAAATTAAATGCAGCATGCTCATTATAACACAATGCAGGAAAACAAAAACATATGCAAGCAACATATATGTATATTCAAATGTATGTTTTTATTTCTATTTAGCTTTAATTTATTTTTATTTCAGTTTTTAGTTTAGTGCTTAGTAATTTTATTTCAGTTAGTTGCCAAGGCAACATTTAAAAAAATAAAAATCTTCATTAAATATTTGTATTATTTTGATCTAATATTTTATTGCAGCTTTATTTCAATTAAGGAAGATTAGTTCACAATAACAACGCTGGTACCTCCTAAAAGTGTCAAAAACGACAGAGTCGTCGCAGTTGATGGCGTCACGGTGTCCTGGCGGCAGACACAAGTCTCCGACCTGCATGTCATAGCAGGGAATGCCGTGCTGTACAACGGTAAGGCTCGGATAGAAAGAAGACCACCCTAACACACACACACACACACACACATACACACACACACACAGTTAGAATAATCCATTGATCACAACGATACTGCGCAGAAAAAGGCTTCAGCATTTACCTTTATTTTTCACAAAAAATGGATGGTCCAATCTGCACTCAGCAGTCAGAGGCCCTGCTTCAGGGGAACCAGGGTCAAAGGTTAACTTCAGGACAGACTGGCCGAAAGACACACTCTCCTCAAAGATCACCAGCTTTAGACCATCAGAGCCATAATTCTGCCAGACAAATAAACTTATATTATTTTGGCAATAGGATTTTTCAAAGCATACTTCGAAGTAACTTGATGAATAATTGCAGGGCTCATGTGTACACGATTACCTTCATCGGGTTGGACTGTGTTTCTCCCTCGTCATCAGAATCTTCATCCGACTCCATCACATCCTCTGCCTCCTGCCACTCCACATTCGGACCTTTGTGGAAGCGTAAACGTGTTCCTAGAGGAAAAAGATGGGGTAGCACAGTGACAAAAGTTTGGTGAGATACTCACAATCACACTTTTGTTCAAATAAAATTACATTCAAGTACAAGCAAACATGTTCTAGGAAGAGGGTGTGTTGACTAGAATTTGTTCTGAGGACTTCTTGTCCCTCCTGTGACCCAGAGACACGCCTGTTTCCCTCTTTCACTCCTGTTGCTCTGCATTTGTAACAGCAGAAGGTGCTGTTCACCACATTTCCCCAAGTCACTCATTGATGCCATTGCAATATTGGCTGCTATTCTGTTCCCAGCTTTTAGGAGCACCTTATCTGTGTGTGTCTTTACCTTTCAGGAAACAATGCCAGGCAGTGGAGGGCCAGGAATGGGACCATCCCAGGTCGTCATCATCAGACAGAGACGACATACAGAAAATGCCAGACTCCGACTCACTGCTGGCCTGTAAAATGCACAGAAAACAGCCTCAGAAGTCTATACTAGATCCGATTTACTCTTTAACGGCCAGCCGCTCTTTGGCAAAAAAGTCACAGTCTGGCTTTAAACAGGCAAATGCATAAGAGTGTATGATTGGATCATTATTACAGTGATTATTATGTTATATGTTTGGCATCAGTTCTTCTAACCCTAATTTAATGGCGTTTGTAGCTTTTCATTTCTTGTCAGTACAAGATCTGGGCCAAAAAATGTATGATCCTCTTGATGGAACTAACATCACAACATTTATTTGTGATATATATATGTATTATATATTTACATTAGGGCTGTCAATGGATTACAATTAAAAAATTTGACATAAATGGTGTATGCTTAATTGATGGAACTAACATCACAACATTTATTTGTGATATATATATGTATTATATATTTACATTAGGGCTGTCAATGGATTACAATTTAAAAATTTGACATAAATGGTGTATGCTTAATGTCACAATGAGTTTGCAATTAATAGCACAAAAAGTGTGCAATTTATCGCAAACATATTGTGAAATTAAACTTACACCATTTATCTAGTTTATCACATTCATTTTGTCATCATTTGCTATATCCAGCAAAGGAAACCATCAGACTAAATGGTGATTCTCACAAACGACACTTGGAGACTAAAAAAAAAAGGACACCAAATGATATAAGGAGTCCTTATAATTCATACATTTATGCACACCAAAAAAAAAAACATTACAGAAAAAAACTTTTCAGAATTCACAGTATATAGTATGTGTACAGTGCAACATCAAAGAGCTTGTTTACATTTTACACAAGTCAAGTTGTGATACCGAACATGGAGATGCCCCAAAAAATTAAAAAACCCTAAACCAGACTGCATTTACCTACTATCACAGATCCATTCAGAATTACTAAACACAGCAACATACACGACAAATCAAAACATTATCCTGAATGTGTGTGAAAACATAATGAATGTAGTGAAATGTGTCTGTCCGTAAATACACTGCGTCGAGAGTGAACATACAATGCTTGTTTGCGCATCTTTATTACCGTACGACTCCTCTACGTCACCGCAATCATCTTTACCTTGATTGTAATACTCTTCCATCGAAACTTTACTAGTGAGATGTTGCTTTATCTAGCCAAGAAATGTAGTTTGCATATCATCTGGCCGTTAACATTCCCTTCAGTCTGTATTTCACACAAGCGTGATGTGTAAGGGCTTGTGCTCTTCAGAAACAATCACAGACCTCGTGTTTTAAAGCGAAACACACACTGGGAATGAATAATTCACTGAAAACGCAACGTGAGGCTCTATTCTCTCTGCTATCTCTTATGTCATAAGCCTGGTTTTCTTTACATTAGCGCTGTTTTGGACTGATTGTTTGAATGCATTCGCTTACTAGATCAATGGACCTAAAATTTTCCCAGAGTTTACCGGCTTAAAATGATCTGATCTTGCAAACAGAGAAGCGAAATCCGGTTAAAGCGTCAGAATAGACATTTCCGCCTACCAGGGTTTCAGGTGCTCAGTGTGATGAACTCCCGACTTCTAAGATCAAATAATTATAACATATAAATGTGAACAATTTCAGTCATTTATTTGCGTTAAATTATTTTAACGCGTTCATGATTTTTAATGAATCACATGCACTGACCAGTTAACATTGACCGCTATAATTTATACAGGGCTTGACATTGACTTTTTTGCTCACCAAACACTGGAAAGTGGTTTTCCAAAGTTACTAGCCACTCAGCATTTTCACTGGCCACAATTTTGATATCGATTCCATGGGGGAAAACTTCCATTTATATATTTTTAATATTATCTCAAAATTTGGCAGCAGGTTTATCACTTTAAGACCTGACATACGGACCCATTATACTGTTTTATTTGATTTTTTTGCACCCTCAAATTCCAGATTTTCTAATAGTTGTATCTCGGGCCAAATATTGTCCTATCCTAACAAACCATACATCAATGGAAAGCTTATTTATTCAGATTTCAGATTATGTAAAAATCTCAATTTCAAAAAAATTGACCCATGTGTCTGTTTTTGCGGTCCATGGTCTCATATACACTTTGGGTGTGAGAACAAAATCGCGGGAATGAGTCAAATTATGCTGAATACGCACAATCCCACGCCGAAATTCAAGCCCTGTTACACCAACAATATTAATCCCGAGCAAATTAAACGAGTGAGTGAGGAGAGGAGGGTTTGTGTGTCACTTGTTTGTCGGAGAGAGAGAGAGAGAGAGCAGGTATCGTGTCTCCTGCAGAATAGTTTCTGATATCTCAGTATTGATACAGCTTTTGGCTGGTGTTAATGTCAATATATATATAATTTAATTTAAATAATATAAATAAGTTTCATGGCCAGTAAATTTGCCGGGTTCACTAACCATTGGCAAGAGCGGCAATCTGGACCTTGATATCCGCACATAACTTTGGCATTAAACCTGATTATGAGTGTTTGTGTTTGGAAAGGCCCGTGGCCGTACCCTGGTGCGCCGGCGCTCTCTCATGTGGCTGCGGGCGGGACTGGGGGCGCTGCTGGAAGACAGAGGGGGTCGAGCGTAGGAATGTAAACTGCTACTGCTGGAGAAGATGTGGACAGGAGAAGACCTGCAATGATAATGTGCCATCATCAGTATAGCCTGAGCTGCACGATTTACATGAATTGTATATATTCCAGGATTTCCTGACCGGTTGTGTGGGGCGTTCTGGAGCAGGGGGCTTTGAGGGCTCGTGGCGATGTTGGCCAGCTCGGTTAGCCAGTTTGTGTGTGAAACGCTGGAACTCCACGCTTCGCCGGGCTCCTCCTCGTGATGCGACACACCCGGGGCCACCTGGAACACGCCAGGGGTCGACTGATCATCCTGCACCTCCTGCAGCTCAGGCAGGTCATCTGCAGAGACACACACTGTCATTTACAAGTAATCGGAATATTTTTTTACATTTTTTAGACTAAAATATGAGCGGTAAAGCTTATTACCGAACTCCATGTGGCTCTCGTTAGAAGGGCAGCCGGGTGAGGAGGGCAGACGCTCATTACACTTGAGCAGGTCGAAGGCCTCGTCCATTCCTGAGCTCTGTGACTGGACTTGCTGGACTCTCTGGGGGACTGACTGAGTTTTCACTTCCCACACCATATTATACCATGTCAGCTGTGAAGGCTGCAAATACAAGACAAGTGTGTTTAACCCTCTATGGTATGGTGTTTAACAATTAATTTCTACAAATTTCCTTGCTATTCAGAAAGAAATACAATATATTGCACTATGGCAATTAAAAGGGCAGGCTTAAGGTAGCCAATGATGTGCTGTTTTTAAGTCACGTGACATTTGAATGTCCTTCGTTCCCATTGTCACCCTCACACGGAAGACGAAGTGCTCAGAAAATGCTCTATTAAACTAATTTCTAAACATCTCTTCTCAAGGGGGATTTTTTTAGCATATTTGATAAGTATATTAGTAAATCACAAATCCACTTTGTCTGTAAATTGAGAAAATATCACAATAATACCACTATGGAATTCCAGTAATGTATTTCCCCATTGGGATTTTTTATATATAGTAGCATCAACAATATGATTGCAGTTATTTATTTATTTGAAGTTTTTAATTTAGTATAGTTGTATTTATGTATAAATAACAAATTGATTTCTTCATTTCAGAAAATGAATACAGTAATAGTTTACGGAAAGGGCAATAGGAAGAGTGCAGGGTTAGCTCTTCCATGTGATGATAGTGAGGATGAGTAAGCCAAATGATTGGGAATGAAAGGGATCGACTTATTTTTGGTTTGGATGAGTTCCAAGTATATAAATCTATCAATTTCTAAAATATATATATATATTTTTTTTTTACCATTTTCCGTTTGGATGTATATGATTGAAGCTATTTCATGCAATTAAAAACTTATTTGAAAAAATATTTCATGGTTAGAACATAATGCTTACCATAGAGTGTTAAAGTGAAAGAAAAATGGGTAGGTAATTTCCAGACCAACATACTTGCATTTGCTTTTACTTTGGGTTTGTTTTTGCATTATGTAGACTTTTCTTTTAAATGAATGAATGAATGAATGAACGAAATGGGTGAATGAATGAATGAATGAATGAAAGAATGAATGAAGCAAAACACAGAAACAAACACAGCCTTTTCGTGGGGTATTGTGCAATATGTTCTTGGCCACTGCTTGATCACGTTGAGCACACGTATATAAAATGAAAGATTTTAAAAGGCTTTGAGTCATTCATTTTGGCGTGTTAAATTACGCGTTTTGTTTTTGCTAACACTGCGTCCGTTTCTGTAAAGCGCAGTCACGTGACCCGCATTGCACGCAAGGCTTGTTTATAAACTTTCAGGGACTTCGCGCATGCGCAGCGCAGCTCATTCATTCATAACTGCGTAACAACGGGGGATCAATAACAGCGATAGACTGCGCTAGAAAATTCACAATGACTTTTGAGATTCATAGATTGAAATCTCCCCGTTCGATTCAATCGAAGATTGTCCGTGTTTATGAGCGGAAAGCTTCATTTGAGGCTATTTTGCTCGGTTTCAGTTTTTCACACAGGAAGAAAATAAGATTTTTCTGCTTTCGTGAACAAAACGGACGGAATCGCATAGATGTTTTGGTTTATAATTGATATTTTAGCACGAATAATGTTTTTTTTTTATAACTGAATACGGGAACAATAACTTCAATACGGCTGTAGCAACGATATGAAGGTCTTTGTTTGAAAAAATCGCCAAAAATGAATCAACGACTGCGGTATTTAATAAAAACACATCTTATACAGACCATCCAGCGGTGAGACTTTTGATCCACGCAGAATTACTGAAAATAAATGCTTAAAACTGAACTCAAATGTCAATGGTGGGAGCTGTAAACAAAAGAATGTCAACAAGTTGAGACATGGTACATCAAGTCCTTCCTTTCCCCCCAGTGTAATGAATGGAGACCCTGTTTTCTTCTTGGCTTTGATAAAAAAACACGACTGGTTATGTTTAACTATTGTCACTAAGATGAGGTTGAGAATTACTAAACCACAAGCAAAACAACAAACGTCACGGAGGGAAAAAAAAACCCATCAAGTATAAAGTTGTCATTTGCGATCGAAAAAATGAATGACAGTCTTTTTGCTCCCAACGGCCACAACCGTCCCCGTTTAAAATAGTCACGCAAAATAAAGTTCATTGACATTACTGTTTCATTTCATGGTAATATTTCAACAACTTTTTTACTTACCAAACCTGTCGCCATTACCGAGTATCTCTGGCATTCTCCGCGAAGGCAGGACCGATTACTTTTAGATCTGGCCTCCCATTGGTGGAGACGTACGTCAGTTTGGTGAGCTCGAAGCCCGATTGGCTAGTCGCTTGGACACTGGGATAGACATGGATGGGTTTGTTATTGTGTTTGTGATTGGCCAGTTCTCCATGCCCGTTACATCAGCCGCGAATTTTATTGGTTGAGACGGCACATTTTATATGAAAGACCCTCCTTCTTTGTTAAATGGGGTCTTGAGATAATGTATTGTCTTAAGACGTTGTAAACAAACATAAAACAAGATTGGTCCTGTCATTTGGATTTATTACAGCTCATTTAAAGTGAAATGGCTGTTGGTTTGAGGCATAAATGCAGGTTATGGACCCAATTAACGATATAAAAGACAAAAATATCACGTCCATATGAGGAAGTTTAATTTTTTGATGGCATTTCTATGTAAATGTTACTCAGCGAGGTCATAATATGCATAAGTGAACATAAATACTTTCAGCATAGTAATAAAATGCTCACAGTCTCACAATTTAGCTGTAATAATCACAACATGATTTAAATACAAAATTGTTCTTTATTTGAATGGAAAGTCAAATATAACTGACGTTATAATACTGGGTTCTCTTGCACCAAGAGACTGTAGACCTTTGATCCATTTTTCAGGACATAAAAAGCATTAGCGACTTCTCAATTATATGCGGCAGAAATTCACAGAAATGGTACAGAAATGAGCACTGATCAGCAATTAAAAGTCTTTCTCCCCAATTGAACAGGGTAGAAATTGTGTAAAGTTACACTGACACACAGATATGGTTTAGGGATTCATTACAGGTTAGTTTACCAAGAGACAAACCTGTGGGGATCTACATGGGAAGAGGTGATGATGATGATGCCTAAGCTGTTTATATTAGAGGTAGACAGTAATGAATCTTCAGTAATGCTTTAGGAAGAAATGGATACTAGTAATGCTTATGACTTGCTGTGAAGTAAAAAGATCCAATCAACAAGGACGAACTTCTCATACATCAAGAGATAGAGAAAAACAGTGTCCAAATACTGCAGAAATGACCAATAAAGCAAGTGCTCTGAAGAACATTATCAAAATGCCAAAAGCTTCCAAAAACAAAATAAACACAGAAAGAAAGAAACTCACAAATATACACAGGAAAAAAACGAGGAATCATTCAGATAAAGCAAATGTCATTGGTACGTTTTTGAGCTTCTAGAAAACAAACGTGAACATACTATTTGTGCATGTCGATCTTAATTCAACGTGAAGTATTAAAAAACAAAATAAAAGCACTGAAGATGTGAACAAATCATAAAAATCTGCTACACCATTTTAAAAGTAAAGGTACACAATGTCTATATCTACTATTTATACGTGACAATGAGGAGCTTCCCTAAAAGACTGTGCAAAAATAAGGATTTGAAAACATGTACAGTTGAGCTGTCATGACACTGGCATCAAAGTGCAATAATATTCAAAATGCATTTTCATTTCTTCATGTAATTGAGTCTGTGCATCTCTATGTCCTCTTCTCATATTGTATTCTCAATCAGTCTGATTGGATACGAACTCATGGGAGTGTAATGAAAATCGAGCATTAAAGTCAGCGTGAAACAGTTCGCAGACCATTTTATAGTTAAATAGGATATTCAACAAGAAAAAAATGGGTGGGGCCTGATTTTATCCATCAGAATTGATTGGATGGTGAAAAAACATCCATACCAGAATACATTTGTGACATCAGCTGAAAACAAATGTTTCATAGGCATTGAGATTTTTTTTTTATGTACAAACTTTTTTTGTTGTTGATTAATGTACACTAAGTATTTATGTTTATTTGAGTTTTTATGTTGACTTTAAAGTGCCCTATTATGCTATTTTAAAGGTTTCACATTTTTTTCTGTAGGTCTTCTACAAAAGTTTCACCTGCATCCAGTCAAAAAACACTTTTTCTCATTATATATACTAATTTCTCAAAGAGTCTGAAACGGTTAGTTTGAAGATTCAGTCTCTCTTAACCCCGCCTTTCTGCGAGTCTACTCTGCTCTGATTGGTCAGACGGCCCAGTCTGTTGTGATTGGCTGGCGCATGTTGGAAACGAAACACCTATTACCATATCTGAATTTCAGCTCCGGAGCCTTCCTTGATACATAGTAGCCGCGTTTCCATTACCCTTCAAATTGCGCAAATTGAAAATACGCCCAATGGAAACACGTCAATTTCGCAAAAACTCAAATTTATCTCAAAAAAGTTTTTACGCTCGCATGAGGTGGTTTTTCAGGCAATTCGAAAAAGAAATATTTCGCAAAACTGCAATGGAAACAGTTTTTGCGCATTTGCAGGTCACGTGACGTAGATGACGCGGTGTGCTTGGACAGAGTACGAGACAGAGTTCTTTATTAAATTCATAAAAGACAAAAGAATTACAGGAATAATGGATTCTAAACCTCAAATAAATGCCACAATCAAGACATCGAAGCAGATCTGAGGGAGAAACACCCAGAAACACCTCATATGTGCCGCTCACAAGTATAATAAGGGTGGTTCCTTACCATTAATGATTTGAAAACACACATACATCTCCTTCGATTAATAACAATGGCTAGTGCAGTGGCTGGGATATACTACATAAACCTACCAACGTCCATTTTCATGGTTTTTGGAATGATTTTACTTATCGCGAGAAACATCGGTTAATGGAAACACCGTCATTTCGAAATAGTTTTTTGTCGACATTTAGAAAAAAAAACGCAAAAGTTTTGCACAAATCTGTAATGGAAACGCGCCTACTGATACAAACAGTAACAACGCGTCGGTTTTCCCGTATCAATTCCAGAGCGAGTCTCATCCTTTTGAAGTGTATGAAAGTGGAAAACAGCGTCTTCTCGATATGTCAACAAACGAACCAAACTCTTTCAGTCTCAACCATAACTACAGCGTTTGAGGGCGGGGCTAATTTGACGTTGTTCGCGGGCAGCCAATGAAGAGCCTAGACTGGCAATATGCAAATTTGTTACGTTGTTACTTAGGAATGTAACAGGAAATGAGATACTGAAAACTCATTTCAGCAGTTCAGAATCCATTATTTCAATAAACAAACAGTTTGTGTGCACAAACTGTGCAGACCTTTTAAATTCACAAACAGCTATATGACACACTGCATGAAAGCTAATATTCAAAAAAGCATTATAGGGGCACTTTAAACTCTTGGCGTGAACAGTCCATAATTGTTTCCTTTCTCTGTAACAGGTGTCATCAAAATGCAGTTCATGAGGCAAGTGGACAGAGCTCAGTTGCTGAATTCCTTCATTAATTTAGTCAAAAATGGCTTACAGTAAAAATGACTTACATAACACTGAAAACACTGATAACCTGTAGATTTCAAAATGCAGAAGTTTAGCTTTAAAAGAATAAATTAACATATCACTGTGCTGTATATGGCAACAATTCGGTCTTTATGTGGACGTCACTGTAAAAGATGCAGCATCCGTAACATGAAAGAAACACAAACCATGTTTAAAAAATTAGAAAGATTCGAATAAACACACCAGTACCAAATCCCCAAACCGAAAAACGCGTGAGGAAACGCCTGTAACCCTCATGTACCCTGGAGGAAAATGCTCACATTTGGCTTTTCACATCTAAAAAATCATGATCATTGACACACACCGGAGTTTCACATCTGTGAATGCAAAACAATAACTTCAAGCTTATGACCTACAGTATGTTAACACGATTTCTTGACCATGATGACGGCCCTCTACTTACCATTTTCTCATCATTTCATGTTGCATTTAAAGTTTGCGATGTTTATTGATTAACTGATTTCATGCATTCTGCTCCTCTATTGCCATGTGACTCCCGAAAAGCGTGATCAGCTGCTCTTCGTAATTCGCAATGTTCCGTTTCATGATGTCCATGCAGGGGCCTAATAACCTCTCAAACGCCTGCACGTCCATTACTGTAAAACACAAGGTGAATGACCTCATGTGCAGATGCGATACATGCGTTATGTCATATGATTTACACTTACTGGCCACTTTATTAGGTACACCTTGCTATTACCGGGTTGGACCCCCTTTTCTTTGTGGCATACTGTAGATGCTGGAAACATTCCTTAGAGATTCTGGTCCATATTGACATGATACCATCACGCAGTCGCTGCAGATTTGTCGGCTGCACATCCATGATGTGAATCTCCTGTTCCAGAACATCCCAAAACTGCTCTATTAGATTGAGATCTGGTCACTGTGGAGGACGATTGAGTTTAGAGAACGCACTGTCATGTTCAAGAAACCAGTGTGAGATGATTTGAGCTTTGAGACATGTGCGTTCTCCTGCTGGAAGTAGATATCAGAAGATGAACACACTGTGATCTTAAAGGGATGGAGATGGTCAGAAACAATCCTCAGGTCGGCTGTGGCGTTTAATCGATGTTCAATTGACACTAAAGGCCCAAAGTGTGCCAAGAAAATACCATTACAGCGCCAGCAGCCTGAACCGCTCATACAAGGCCGGATGGACCATTGGCGCTTTTCCACTGCATGGTACGGCTCGGTTCGGCGCGGAACGGTTCGACTCGGCGCGGACCGGTTCGGCTCGCTTCGCTTCTCCACTGCGTGGTACGACTCGACTCGGTACGGCACGGTTCAGTTCGCTTTAGCTCGGTTGCTTTTCCACTGCAGTTAGTACCGCTTCAAAGTGGGTGGGACTGATCGTTATAGTTGTCGTCTCTACTGCCATGACATCATCATATTAAATGCGAATTTTTCATTCCATGCCCCATCCGCTCCTCGGCAACCAACGAGAGGAACGTCTGCACCTCGTCCACGATTCAGCCATTTCTTTTTTTGAAGTTTATTCTCTTTTTTTGAAGCAAATACTTTTAAAACAGGTGCTACAGCGTTGGCTCTTGTCTACTGGCTATTTAAATCTAGCGGGTTTAGTGTCTCGTGTTGTAAATACAATGACGCTGGTAGAGATTATTCTGTCTGACCAATCAGTGATCTGCAGTGTTTTCACGTCACATTTTAGTATCGGTACGGTACGTTTGGAACCTCAACAGAGGTGGTACCATTTAAAGCGAGCCGAAGCGAGCCGTACCGTACCGTACCATGCAGTGGAAAAGCGCCACATGCTCTCATGTTGTTTAAGCCAAATTACCATCTGAATGTCAGCAAAAATGGAGAATCATCTGTGTTCAAAGATGCTCTTCTGTGTTCAGAGACGCTCTTCTGTGTTCAGAGACGCTCTTCTGTGTTCAGAGATGCTCTTCTGTGTTCAGAGATGCTCTTCTGTGTTCAGAGATGCTCTTCTGTGTTCAGAGACGCTCTTCTGTGTTCAGAGACGCTCTTCTGTGTGTTCAGAGACGCTCTTCTGTGTTCAGAGATGCTCTTCTGTGTTCAGAGACGCTCTTCTGTGTTCAGAGACGCTCTTCTGTGTGTTCAGAGACGCTCTTCTGTGTTCAGAGACGCTCTTCTGTGTTCAGAGACGCTCTTCTGTGTGTTCAGAGACGCTCTTCTGTGTTCAGAGATGCTCTTCTGTGTTCAGAGACGCTCTTCTGTGTTCAGAGACGCTCTTCTGTGTTCAGAGACGCTCTTCTGTGTTCAGAGATGCTCTTCTGTGTTCAGAGACGCTCTTCTGTGTTCAGAGATGCTCTTCTGTGTTCAGAGATGCTCTTCTGTGTTCAGAGACGCTCTTCTGTGTTCAGAGACGCTCTTCTGTGTGTTCAGAGACGCTCTTCTGTGTTCAGAGATGCTCTTCTGTGTTCAGAGACGCTCTTCTGTGTTCAGAGACGCTCTTCTGTGTGTTCAGAGACGCTCTTCTGTGTTCAGAGATGCTCTTCTGTGTTCAGAGACGCTCTTCTGTGTTCAGAGACGCTCTTCTGTGTGTTCAGAGACGCTCTTCTGTGTTCAGAGATGCTCTTCTGTGTTCAGAGACGCTCTTCTGTGTTCAGAGACGCTCTTCTGTGTTCAGAGATGCTCTTCTGTGTTCAGAGACGCTCTTCTGTGTTCAGAGACGCTCTTCTGTGTGTTCAGAGACGCTCTTCTGTGTTCAGAGATGCTCTTCTGTGTTCAGAGACGCTCTTCTGTGTTCAGAGATGCTCTTCTGTGTTCAGAGACGCTCTTCTGTGTTCAGAGACGCTCTTCTGTGTTCAGAGACGCTCTTCTGTGTTCAGAGACGCTCTTCTGTGTGTTCAGAGACGCTCTTCTGTGTTCAGAGACGCTCTTCTGTGTTCAGAGACGCTCTTCTGTGTTCAGAGACGCTCTTCTGTGTGTTCAGAGACGCTCTTCTGTGTTCAGAGATGCTCTTCTGTGTTCAGAGACGCTCTTCTGTGTTCAGAGATGCTCTTCTGTGTTCAGAGACGCTCTTCTGTGTTCAGAGACGCTCTTCTGTGTTCAGAGACGCTCTTCTGTGTTCAGAGATGCTCTTCTGTGTTCAGAGACGCTCTTCTGTGTTCAGAGACGCTCTTCTGTGTGTTCAGAGACGCTCTTCTGTGTTCAGAGACGCTCTTCTGTGTTCAGAGACGCTCTTCTGTGTTCAGAGACGCTCTTCTGTGTGTTCAGAGACGCTCTTCTGTGTTCAGAGACGCTCTTCTGTGTTCAGAGACGCTCTTCTGTGTTCAGAGACGCTCTTCTGTGTTCAGAGACGCTCTTCTGTGTGTTCAGAGACGCTCTTCTGTGTTCAGAGACGCTCTTCTGTGTTCAGAGAAGCTCTTCTGTGTTCAGAGACGCTCTTCTGTGTGTTCAGAGACGCTCTTCTGTGTTCAGAGACGCTCTTCTGTGTTCAGAGACGCTCTTCTGTGTTCAGAGACGCTCTTCTGTGTTCAGAGACGCTCTTCTGTGTTCAGAGACGCTCTTCTGTGTTCAGAGACGCTCTTCTGTGTTCAGAGACGCTCTTCTGTGTTCAGAGATGCTCTTCTGTGTTCAGAGACGCTCTTCTGTGTTCAGAGACGCTCTTCTGTGTTCAGAGATGCTCTTCTGTGTTCAGAGACGCTCTTCTGTGTTCAGAGATGCTCTTCTGTGTTCAGAGACGCTCTTCTGTGTTCAGAGACGCTCTTCTGTGTTCAGAGACGCTCTTCTGTGTTCAGAGACGCTCTTCTGTGTTCAGAGATGCTCTTCTGTGTTCAGAGACGCTCTTCTGTGTTCAGAGACGCTCTTCTGTGTTCAGAGATGCTCTTCTGTGTTCAGAGACGCTCTTCTGTGTTCAGAGACGCTCTTCTGTGTTCAGAGACGCTCTTCTGTGTTCAGAGACGCTCTTCTGTGTTCAGAGATGCTCTTCTGTGTTCAGAGACGCTCTTCTGTGTTCAGAGACGCTCTTCTGTGTTCAGAGATGCTCTTCTGTGTTCAGAGACGAGGTGCTGCTTCAATCTTCTGCTTCAATGTTCGAGGTGTTGTATGTTAAGAGATGCTCTTGTATCGAGTGCTTATTTGAGTTACTGTTGCCTTTCTATCAGCTTGAATCTGGTCATTCTCCTCAGACCTTTAGCATCAACAAGGCATTTTCTCCCACAGAACTGAAGCTCACTGGATATTCCCTCTGTCCCTACTCTGAATCCCAGTAGATCAGCAGTTTCTGAAATACTCAGACCAGCCCGTCTCACACCAACAACCATGACACGTTCAAAATCCCTTTTCTTCCTCATTCTGATGCTCAGTTTGAACTCCAGCAGATCGTCTTGATCGTGTCTGCATGTCTAAATGCATTGAGTTGCTGCCATGTGATTGGCTGATCTTTGGATTAACGAGCAGTTGAACAGGTGTAGCTAATAAAGTGACCAGTGAATGTATAATTATAATTCATTACCTAAGCATTTGACGTTGTCCATGGCATATGCAGAAGCCGCCCGTGGCTTGTTGGTGACGAGCGCCAGCTCCCCAAAATACTGCCCTCTGGAGCATGCGGCGATTTCCACCTCCTCGTCTTCAGCATCGTTTTTTGACTAAAAGAGAGGTAATGACACTGGAATGTCATGCATGTGAACCTTTTAAAGCTGAAAGGCATATTGGTTTATTAAGATGCATAATGAACTGAAATGTGCTGTAAACAGTAATTCTTTGTTAAAACTCACCTTGCTCCTTTTCATAGTGATCCTAACGTGTCCTGACTCTACGATGTAGAAACTGTTTGCCAAATCACCCTGTGAAAACAAGGATAACCACTAAGCACTGCAGATACACGTTTAAAAGTTTGGGGTCTGTAAGATTGTAAGATTGATCAAAAATACAGTAAAAAAACAGAAATATTTTGAAATATTATTACAACTGTTTTGTATGTTGGTATATTTGTAAAATGTAATTTATTCCTGTGATCAAAGCTGAATGTTCAGCATCATTACTCCAGTCTTCAGTGTCACATGATCTTTCAGAAATCACTCTAATATGATGATTTGATGCTCGAGAAACATTTCTGATTATATTCAATGTTGAAAACAGTCGTGCTGCTTACTATATTTGTGAAAACTACAATACATATTTTCAGGATTCTTTGATGAATAGAAAGATGCATTAAACATTATAAATAACATTATAAAGCCTTTGATCAATTTAATGCGTCCTTGCTGAATAAAAGTATTAATTTCGCATAAAATAAATCGTACTGAGCCCAAACATATGAACGGAAGTGTTTAAAATATAGCACAATCACTAAAATCTGATTGGATGAGCCATTATTTCACGATTTTTTCCAATTGTTAAAAATCATTTTATACACGTTGAACTCATAATTTGTACTCAAATCTCTTTAAATATTTTAGTTTCAAGCATAAATGCAGAAATTAAACAGAAAAAGAAATGTGCATGATTTTTTCAGACCTTAATCAGACATCACTATTTTAAATTTAAAAAAAAAAAAAAAAAAAAAATTCCATGACTGTGGGAACCCATAATAATTGGTAGAAATATTTTCTTTATTAGTTCTGTCACACTAACCTGAGCAATGATCTGTTCCCCACTATTGAACACTTTGGTTGACAAGACATCAACAACTTTCATTCTCTCTGAAACCTAAAAACAAGAGACATGTTTGTTCATGAAATCAACAAGAGGACTGCAAATGCAGAAGTAAAGCGTGTGTGTGTGTGTGTGTGTGTGTGTGTGTTCAAACCTCCAGTGACGTGAGTAGAGGAAGGGTTCCGATGAAAGCCTCGTACGTTTTTCTTTTCTTCGCATTGTTCTTTAAGATGATCCTTCTGAATGTCAATCGATCCTAGAGGCATTTAAACAAAGAAAAATACAAAACAATATTTTACACTCGAGGAAAACAACCAAAGGCAGAGAAAGAGGGATTGAGTCTTTATCCTTTGCACAAATTAGGGAGTAACTTCCCTTTCGGTAAATTGTAAACAATCTGCGAAAGTTTCGCTCAATAAATGCAATAATAGGCATTTTCAAAAAACGTGGGACAATGAGATGACATTTTTCTTCTCACTTTTCAACCGTTGAACATTAAAAGGACATTTAAAAGTGTAAAAGCATTAAAATTACTAGCACAGATCATGATTAACTCCATAATATATGTATAACTGTATATGTATGTATTATGCAACATAGGTTGGGATTTGTCACAAAAATGTCATGTCTTTTTTTTCATACTGTTACAGCGAAATACAAAGGAAAAAAGAAAATAATCAGGAGGAAAAGAACGCAGTGACTGAAAAGAGCTCTTGCCATAGATATTCTTGTTATAGCATATCACATTAAAACACCAAGCGTTACAATATTCTCCTGACAATACAAGGATTATTTTTAGCGCAACCTTATGATTTGAAATGATTTGTTTTAGTCTTTTTGAGTGGAAATGCCTCCCATAATCAAAAACACATTTGGCTTGTTAGGAAAAAGGTGGATAGTCCTGTAATTTTAATACTTGCTATGAAAAGCAGAGGGCGCTCTAACACAACGCACACATGAAATGCTCTTGGAGAAGAAAACAAGGCATTTAGCATGTGATTTTAATGTAAAATTGCTTAAAGTCGACATGAAACGGAATTAACGATAGCCTTCTCTTCCCTATTGTGACGGCTTCTGGAACAAGAACAAATGTAGGGGCGGGGCTTGTGGGGAATTGATTGGATGGTTGTGGTTTGCTATTGGTTGATCTCATGTGAGTGACAGGTTGCCAATATCCTAGTAATTTGCATGCTAATAAGCAACTAGTGAGATTTGAAACCAATCTGAGCACTTAGAAAGTGATGTACTGTAACTGCACTTGATTCACGCCACTGAATATTTATTAAACCATCTTCCACAGGAGAAAGCGTGTCACACGGCTTTGGACGGGTGATGACAGGAATCACTCACGAGGCACCACAGGGCTCCAGGTGAGGTAGCGATGATGGTGGCGGCCCTTGGCGTGTTGTACATGAGGGCCAGCTCTCCAAAACTCCCACGGTTGTCATAAGATCCCACCACCCGCGTGGTGCCCTCTGCTTTCAGCTCGATGTCAAACATGCCCCTGCATGACGAACACAAGATATCTTTGTCAGACGGGTTTAAACTCCAGCATTATAATGCAGAGATGAATCCAGTTTACCTCTCAATGACGTAAAAGTTGTCGCCATCGTCATCTTGATCAATGATGTGCTCTCCTGTCACCACTACCTTCTCAAACATGGCATCCAAGACTTGGGATATCTGCTCCTGTTCATTCAGAGAGCAAACATATATGAGCCTTTCTTGTGTTAAAGGAGCCTAATTGACTCTTCTGGCATTGTTATTTCTTCCGTCATATATAAAAGGAGATATTTAACAGATTTCAGGTGAATAACTACATACATTTGGGTTTGTTCCTAAAACCATAAAAACATTTTGTTACTTGAAATAAAATAAACATGAAATGAAATAAAATATTTTTAAAAACTAGTGCTGTCAAATCGTGATTAATCGCATCTAACATAAACGTTTGTATATATATATATATATATATTTATCATTGTGTGTTTTCAACTTTTATATTAGATACTTTTATAAAATTATATTAATTTTATTTTAACTTGAACCACTAAAATAACTAAAACTGAAATTAATATTAATAAAACTATATAGACATGCTAAAAAAAGTACAAAAACACACCAAAATTTACTGAAACTTAAAACTTACTTAATCTTTTTAAAAATTTAAATAAAAAATAAAAAAATAAAAATGAATTAAACTATTAATAAAAAATTATGTCATATTTGGAACAGGGTTGTTATGGTTCCCTGACACTAAAACTATTTAAAATGTTTTTTTGTTAATTGAAATAAAGCTGAAATCAAATCAAATATGGAAAAAAAATTAAATGTTGCCTTGGAAACTAACTAAAATAAGTTTAAGTTGAAGCATTGAAATGACTAACTGGAAATAAAAAAAAACTAAAACTGAAATAATCAACATAAATATTTAAATAAATAAAAACAAACATATTTTTAGTTATTTTGTGTTTTTGTTAGTTTTATTAAGCTAAAATTTTAAGAAAATGAATGCTAATTTAAAATATTAATAATATAATAATAATATTAAAATAACACTGGTTTGAAACAACGAGGTGAGTAAATTATGACAGTTTAATTTTGGGATATTTTTGTATTCCTTCAACACACATAATGAGTCACATTTGTTTTTATGGCAATCTTCTTCTTTTTTATATCAATCTTTTAATATTTTAGCAATTTTTTCTAGAAGTAACTAAGCAACAACCCATCCATGTTAATCTTAATGTCTGTCTGACAACAAATTCACCAAAACATGTTGTTAAATTGAAGAAAATGGCGTCTTATCATCTTATGAAGTGTTCATCCTCTTACCTGGTCCAGATTTTTGAACAGAAGGATGTCTTTGCAGGCTTCCTGTAGTCTCTGTCTCTGCTCATCTGTTTTGGGGTAAGTGACCTGAAGTGCACAGCAAAGCATTGTGGGATACTGGGCAGCAGATGCCACAGAAAAGCATAAAAGAGGAAAATCTCTCATTTCAATAGCCTGTTCTGAGAGGCCACTCACCCTGGGTTCTCTCTCCTCTTCATCCTCCTCATCAGGGTTGTACGCCTCCGCACAAACTGTCCAGAGAGGAATAAATGCAGTAAATCGGAAGCAGGATTAAAACGACCTGTCTAGACAACGCATTACTGCGCAATTACAATACTGTGCTTTGTGCAACCTGTTAAAATAGAAAACCAATTTTATGAAGAAATTAATCTTAATGTCTGCTTTCATTGGTTTATTGGATTGTTTAAATGGTTAAAACACCTAGAAAATAAAGGCATCATTTTCTCATCCTTATATCGTTCTGAAGCTTAATGACTTTCTTTCTTTAGTCAAACACAAAAGGAGATGTTTAGCAGATTCTCCAAGCTTTTAAGAGAAGGTTTTTAGAGGATAATGACTTAATTTTGTGTACGTTTTCCACTGTTGCATGTTCCCTGGTTTTGTGTTTCTTGTTTTTGCTATTAGGACTTTTATTTTGAAGTGTATTTTCTGTTCCCAGTGTTGTATATGTTACCGGCAAAGTGTGAAATCCCGGTATTGTATAGAATGCCTGATGGTTTTTGGCAAAAATACATTACCTAATTCTATACATTACCTAGGCATTCTATAGAACGCCGGATTACACACTTTGCTGGTAACATATACATAGTTTCACTTGTTTTTTACCATAGTGATTGATTACCCTCACCTGTTCCTAGTTAGCATCTGGTTATCCAGTGTTTTTATATCCCAGTGTTTTCTGTTCTGTTTCCACCTGCCTCCCCCCCCCCCCCTGTTTTTCACCTTAGCCTGGATTTAATGGTGTTATTTTGTTATTTTGGTAAACTTTGAATATTGGAATTGGATCCTACTGTCTTCTCTGAAGCAGTTCACGCGTTACAGAACACCAGACAATAAACAAGGGAAACACCGGGTATAAAAACACAGGATAACGAGAGGCTAACTAACTAGGAATGGGAGAGGGTAATCAATCACTATGGCAACAAACAAGGGTAACTATAGAAACAAAGCAAAACAGGAACTAAACAGAAAATACACTTCAAAATAAAAGTCCAGATAGCAAAAGCAAAAAACACAAAACCAGGGAACATGTAACACTCACAAACGTCCAATTAAAAATTAGAAATGCTTAAATGAAATAAGTAAAAACTAACGAAAACTAGACTAAAACAATGTACAGGGCTTCTACTCAGAATAGGAAAAGTATGGACTTTTGTAATGTCCATGTCCCTCATGTATGGGAAAGTATGGAAAAAAGTATGGAAAAGTATGGAAAAAAGAAAAATGGAGTACACCGGGAATCTTTTTAAAATACTATTTTCACTCAGAATTTGCCAGTAAATTTCAGTTAATCACAAAGAAATGGCAAGTAACACATTGAATTAAATGTGAGATTTTTTTAAATTTGTCAATGTTTTTACGAGCTACAGAACCTAGCTATAATAGTCCGGCAATTATTTGGCAACATAATATTCATAGTCAGAATGTAACATGCATTAGTGCTGCACGATTAATCATATCGCAGTCGCAATCGCGATGTCAAGCCTACGCGATTATATGACGCAAAATGCTGCGATTTTATATTAAATAAACAAATTAGCGCTGTTAACGCAATTAACGCAGCATCTGTTAATTTTTGGCATTCTTTGGCTAGTGTTACATGATCCCGCTCTTATTCATGCAAATGCTTTTAAATCATTCATGCGCGATAAGACAAAAAAGAGCTCGCTGCCTGTGAATGTCCTGACCGTGACACACAGAAAGACTCGCGCTAATATCGTGCGTGCACACAAAACAGCATGCCAGAATACAGTTCTCTTTCGAGCTTGAACGAACAATAACACACACAATTATGCTAAAATGTCTTTTTGTCAAGTATCTTCATAACATAAGAGTAATCTTATGATGAACGTGAAGAGTTGTGATGACTCGTGAGAGAATGAGGCGCGTGTGAGATCCGCGTCTCTGACAGCAGCGGCTGGTCTTAAAGGGACAGTACACAGTAGCCACTAATTATATCTGTCGCTAAAGTTAATCAAAGAACAAAGGGAACAGAGAAAAACACTCACTGCTCTTGACTAAAGAACTTTTTTCTTTAGGCAGATTATCACTAATCTGTGTGTGCATTTATTTTCCTTGAGAACCAAGCAAGTTGACTCATGAAACCATTTGTTTATTAAATCGCATATAGCAATCGCAATACTGACCTCAATCATTGCAATATGACATTTTTCCCTAATCGTGCAGCCCTAACATGCAT